>NC_056735.1:208720186-208787686 GCF_019279795.1 Protopterus annectens
GTCACTGGTTTCTCCCATGCAATCCATCCATCTCTTTTTTTGGATTGTCTCATTTCCTCTTGCCTTCTTCCTGTCTCCCCCAAATCTTTTTCAGAAAATAATTTTCTGCTTTCCTGCATATGTACCTGAACAACTGTAATCTGATCTCTTTGTCCTTCTCTGCCAATGAGGCTACTCTAGCTTCTGCACCGATGACATTATTTCCTTGTCTGTCTGACAGTGTACATCCTATTGCCCAGCTGAGGTACTTTGTCTCGATCACCTCTAGCTTCCTCAGCTGCTCTGCCTTCACTGCTCAGGTTTCTGTATCAGACAGAAGCACTGGTCATGCCACTATTTTGTAACTTACTTTTCAGTTTCTTCTGTTCCAATGTTTCCCTTCTATCTTAATTTTCAGCCTCTATTCTTCTGGTTCCCATTTGCTGCCATGACAACTACCTTGTCATTACTCAATTTCATACCACATGCCTTCAGTTTTGCATTGCATTCCCCTAGTATTTGCTGAGGTTCCTATTTTGAGTCTGCTTGTAATGCCTCATCATTGCATACAGCAGCTTTGTTGATCTGTCCCCCTCCAACCTGTTTGTTAATGTAGTCCATCACCAGTATGAACAGCAGTGGGCTAAGATATGAACCCTGGTGAATTTCACTCACACTGGGAGCCTCAGTGTGACTGAATATTGTTTGTACTTGTGCCAATGGGTCATTGAGCCTAGCCTGCACTAATTCTATAAATGTTTCTGGAACTTCAAACAATCACAGGATTGTTAAAATCAGATTTCTCAGGACCTTGCCATATGCTTTCTCCAACTCTATGAACTTGCAGATAGACTCTTTCTTCATCAGTAGCTTCTTCTCCACCCTCTGCCTTATTGCAGACGTTGAGTTGGTTGTGTTGCATCTTGATCTGAATCTGAATTGTTCATCTCCCATCTTACTCTCTACTACTCTGTATATGCATTTATTAATCATACTCTCCTGGATTTCATACAGTGTGACAGGAGTTTGATATCTCTGTACTGCTCACAGTTGTGGATGTCCCCTTTGTTCTTGTTCAATGGTTTTAGAATGCTTAGTCTACAGTCATGTGTGATATGCCTTTCTCTTCATGCAGTTATGCATATCTCCAAAAGTCATTTCTACCATAATTCACCCAACAATTTGATCATATCTGATGTGACTTTATCTGAGCCTGCTGCTTTCCCTGACTTCATTGTCTATATTGCTATTCTTATTTCTTCTAAGATGGGGTCTTCTTCCTCTTTCATTGTAGGCTGTGTTTGGAGAAGTATAGCTTTTGTGGGTTTTCTTCATTCAGAAGCTGCTGGAAGTTCTCCTTCCATTGCCTTTGCTGTCATGTGGACTAGTAAACAGGTTGTTGCTAGCATCTATTATGAATGGTGTCTGATGACCATCTTCTTTATCTGTCTGTCTTTTCCCTGTAATCTGATGGATTTTCTTTCTGCCCTTTGCAGAGTCACTTTCCAGATTATGGTAGAGTATGTCTGATGCCTTGTTCTTTGCTATTAAAACTGTTCTTTTAGCCGCTTTGTTAACCAACCAGTATTCCTTCTTAGCCTAGTCTGTCTTTTCCTCTCTCCACTTTTTCTTGCATTCCTTATTTCTTTTCATAACTTTGTGGACTTCTGCATTCCAGCAAAAGCTTTCCCTATGGACCTTATTTCCCTTACTGGCTTGGCTACTTATCTGTTGTATAGCCTTCACACATGCTGTTTTGAGATATTAACATTCTTCTTCAATTCCACCTATATCATCTTCTTCCTGAGGAACTAGAGTCTTGAGTATTTTTTTGAAGTCTTGTACTTTCACTCCAGTCAACTTCCATGTCTTCAGCCTGGTCTCTTGATCTTAGAGCCTTCCATGGCTTGCAGCTGATTGTGGCCACCAGTGGTTTATGTTGTGAGCTGTTTCACTGGGGAATGACTTTGCAATTTCTGATATTACCCAGGTGCACTTTGCTTATTAGGATGTCTACCTAAGTTGCATTTTTGCTGTGTGTCAATATTGGTGTTATTGACATTTTTAAGTCAATGTTTTGTATGTCGACATCAGATGTATTTTATGTTTCCTACAACACCCATCCATAGCTATCTGTCTGACTCTAAAACATGTTTTTTTATTGCCACTCTCTTGCTAAACCATGTGTTGGCCACCATCAAGCCATTTGCCAGACACAAGCCTAGAATGTTCTTTCCTTCTTTATTCCTGTTGGTCTACTCATGTTGACCCAGACAGTCCCCTGTCCTGTTCTGTCTGTCTCAATATGAGGAATCAGGTCAACCATTAGCAGCACTAATTAATTTTGTCCTACTTTATCTAGAATGTCTTGCATCTGCTGCCTGACTGCAATCTTTTTCTCAGCACCACAACCCTGCTGTAGGACATAGGCTACGGTTTTGAATACTACCCTATCACTAATTCTGAAGACAACCATCAAAGTCTTCAAGACACTACCTCACCAAAATTCCCACATAATTTCTGGTCTGGTCTCCGCCTGACTAGTACGTTCTGGATCCCAAGTCAAGTGGCTTTGCTGTACTGCTTTTCCTCCTTGCTGATATTAACAACTACATGCAGGCACACACACACACACACACACACACACACACACACACACTCACACACACACACGCGCGGGCGTGTGCGCGCTTGCACATGCACACACACACGCACGCACGCGCGCACACACATACACACACATACACACGCGTGTGCGCACACACGCGCATGTGCGCGCATACACACACGTACACACACATGTGTGCACGTACACACACACACACACACGCACACACAAAACACACATACACACAAAAAAGAATGTTTTTTGGGAAAATATTCTTTAAGTGCATCACTTGGTAAAAATACTGTGTCAGACAAAATGGCAACATATGCACTGTAGAATTCACTTACAGAATAAGAGGTATAACCTGTTCCTTGCCTAACTTTAGACTGAATGTAATGCACTACATTTTCTGCTGCTATTAGCCAATAGCAAGTTCTAAAAAAGGCATTTTTATTGGCATTTCAAAAGTGTGCTTTAAAAAAGAAAAGAAAATTACATTCACAAAAAGAGGATATTATGACAGGAAACAAAGCAGTAGCCAAGGTTTTGAAGCCTAGCACAACAACATTGTCCTGTCTGTAGCCTCCTGCCCCATCCATAATAGCATAACTGCCTTTCTACGCTACAAATGTTAAAGACAGAATTAAACAGGGCAACAGCTTAAAGTGAATGAAGGCATAAGCTGTTGTCCTGAATATTAAAACACAGGGAAGGAACACAGGTGGGATTCAAACACTGTACTACAGCTTTTTTAATTTCTTTGTTAACCAGGTAATCCCACTGGATTCAAATGCCTTTTCAGAGGCATCCCAGAAGCACTGCCTGGTTGAGTGACTTTCTCAGAGTCACACAGTAAGCAAATTTACATGGAAGGAATCAAACTCTGTATCCTTGGCTACATGAAGCAGCTTATTAACAGCTTAGAGCCTCAATCCTCTGTACTAACTGCCACTTAATAACACAGGACTGCGATTAATGCTTATATACTGATGAAGAAAAAACACAAGCTTCATTAATTTAGAAGAGTACCTACAACATATCAATAGCATCCCTCTAACCTTGATTTCAGTATTACTTCTCATATACTTAATTGGGTAATAGTTGGTAATAACTGCAATGATGAGAGGACATAAGTCTTTATAACCCAACTTTCTCCAGATTCCTCTACTAATATACTTTATTAATAATCAAAATAAAAAGAAAATAATAGATATATTCTTATTGCATCATCTGCTCTAGAAGAGGACCTATCTTTGCTGGATTTATATTCTTCACAGCTATAAAACAGAAACTTCCTTCATTGGGTATATGTTCTCCACCAATCACAATTAAGGAGATAAGCAGGAGTATCCCCGGAGCCTACCAGTGCATTGCATTCCATTAGAAAGCACATTTCTGTAAACGTAATAACAAACAAAATTCAACACTAACATTATAAAACAAGTAATGTAAAATTTAATATTTGTTTTATAGCGAACTCTGAAGAGGTGAGGTTGGCAGAGAAGACACCCCTCCACAGGGAGAGGAGGAAATGGCATCCCTGACCCATCAAGGAAGGTCCTTTCATAGATTAAGTGATACATAGGAATGGATTCATGTCAGTTTTCAACACCAAAAACATGTAATGCACTAAACTGAAATTAAGAACCACAACTTTGAACAAAAGTATTTCTGTGATGGGATGCAAGTCCCATGCTTCCACCTATATAGAGACTTTCTCTCTTTGGCATCCCTTGCTTAAATATACAATATACTAACTTCACAATCACACAACTGTGGAGAAAATGCAAAGATCGTACCACAGGAAATGTGTTCATATGCCAACTTTGCCATTGCTAAACCACTAGAAAACAAAATAAATTTCTACCCCACTAAGAAACACAAACCATCCCCGGGATTCATGAACCTTGCGCCAGGCGCCCGCATAGCGTTGGCGTTATAACGCCAAATATGGCTGCTGAGCGATTCAGGTATGAATGAATTCCACGTGCACTACCGGCGTGCGCCGGACCGTCTCCGCCCCCCAGCGTAGGTATGCAAAACACACTGTGTGCGGTATTGCACCATGCAAATGAGGGCAATAGCGATCCACGAAGTGGCGCGAAAGCGTAAGGGCGCGGCAATGTAAACCAAAAAAGCGGTTTACATTTACCCAAACATACCGGAGGAGTAGCGGAAGGCTGTCAAAGTCAGGTATCATATAGGTGCAATATGCCAATGTGGAAAGGCACCGAGAATGTCCAAAGAAAATATGCACAAAATGTAAAAAATGACATAAATGGCGCGTCGTAGAAAGAACAGCAAGTCCCGGGATGTGTGCACAGAAGTTGTAAAGCAATGAAATAATATGATAATGTCCGAAAAGAGCATTAGAACACAAATCAGCTGCACAGCCACCACACACCATAGTATGTATGTAAAGCTGCAACCCCAAGCGCAATGGTTGTCAAGGAGTGGAGGCGGTGTCCGGCCGTAACCAGGTATTAGTAGTCAATTCCATGCAAATGAGGCAGATAATAGTGAATCGCAAAAGCGGCGCCAGCGTAAGGATGGAGCAAGCGGCGTGGCGGTACTACACCGAGGTGGCCTACACCAGATACATGTCAACCACACAGGGTGTGCCACCGTGGGAGGAAGGATATTGGAGGACAGCAAATCTGGGCTGTACAATGCACATCACAACATCATGACTGGCGTGTTAGGAAATAGATCGCTGACAGTACAGAATCTGGCGTACAAATGCATGTGCGAGGATGACTACGTTCCCGAAACCAGTCATGTGGCGGCCTCACCGTCAACAACCAGGGATATAGGAAGGTAATGCGGAGAATCGAGGAAATCACGGAAGCAGTGTAAATGTATCCGTAACGAGCAATTAACACCAATCAATGCAGGAAGGGCAAGCGCCGGCAGCTGATAAGTCTGCATGCAGACTCCTGCAGAACGGGAAAGGGAGGCATATGAGAGCAAAGATAATAGGGGATGTAGTAGAAATGCAAAGAGCAAAGAACCGAAATAGCACAGCCAAGTACAGATGTAGCATAACTGCGGCCGCAGATAAAATGCATCATATGCCATGTGCGTGCAGGATGCAGTAATGTAAGATGCCAGGCGAAGGCAATGCAGGCAACTGTAATGTTACACTACAGGCAGTACCGTTGCAGCTGCAAGCGTAAAACCACGGAAATAATCCATGGATAGGGCCGCACAGACACACCCAATGACATCACGGGGTATACAGCACAACAGTACTAAATGTGAATCGCCCAACACACAGCGATTTCCCAACCACCGCACCGTAGGGTGTAAACAGGCGGGGAACTTTTAACATGTATATGCTGGGTGCCGCCGTGGCCGTGATGCATAGGTATGTGGCAGAGACAGGCGGAGTTGCGGAGGGTGGTGCCGACAACTACCGTAGGCCTCACAGGAGAAGGAGAGTGTTCAGAGCAAGGGTGACCTACCAGGGGCTGCGAGACCTGGAGATAGTAGGCGCTACAGGGTGGACAGGGACACGTTACAGCAAATAGTGGAGCTGTGCCGGCGCCTGAGAACAAGAGACAACAGAGGGAGCCCATCCCAGTGGACACAAAGGTATGTGTGAGCTTGCGAATACTGGCTACAGGTACCTTCAAAGGCCCACGGGGACATAATGGGCATCTCACAGGCATCAGCATCCAGGGTACTACACCAGTTCCTGGATGCCATGTTCCACATGCCCATGAGCACATAAAGTTCCCCACATCTCAGGAGGAGTTGGCTAGCAATATCGCCGCTTCCACCGTGTGGCACAATACCGGAGGTCCTGGGTGCGATAGACTGTGCGCACATAGAAATCAAGTCACCACCTGGGGAGCAGGGTAGGCGCTACATAAACCGCAAGGGATACCCCTCCATCAATTGCCAGGTGGGTGTGCAATCGCGGGGCATTATCATGGATGTGTGTGCTGGCAGCCCTGGAAGCTACCACGACTCCCATATCTGGCATGCCTCACAGCTGTATCAGGTATTAGCCAGTGGGGACATCACACAAGGTCACCTTGTGGGGATGCAGACTACGCACTGCAGCCGTAGTTGATGACACCCATCAGAAATACACACACACACATGCAAGAACGCCATAATGAGGCACACGCACAAGCGAGAATAATCATAGGCGTGTGTTGGGATGTTGAAATCACGGTTCCGGTGCTTGGATACATCCGGTGGTGCCTCGCAGTACACTCCAGGCACAAGTGCCCACATATTCATACTATGTTGTATGCTACACAATATGATTCTGCGGATACAGCTGCTGCAGGGACATAATGCGGAGGGCCACCAAGCCCGCCACAACTGCCAGGGCAAGCACAGGCACAGGGCGTCGCGCCACGGACACACTGAGCCAGCCCCAGTAGGCAGACAGAGGCGTACCCAATATGCCTCGCCCTGGCAAGAGGAGCGCATAGCACATACTTTGACAGTGTAGGCCCCATGGACTGACACCTCCTGACCTGCACACACAGTAAAATGGGCGCCACACAAACATCTCCGCCCGTATTGTGTAGCGTATGTGCGGGCGTATGTGTGACTCCAACAAAGGCACCGGCCAAACACTGCACACCCAATAGTCAGCAGAGCATGGAGCGCCAACACCTCAGCGCCCGCGGTTCAACAGCACAGGGCGTACCCATATACTGCCACTATCGGCGCAAGTCGACCACACATGTACGCATTTGCATACACAGATACCGAAATACATATCAGTACACATGTAGAAATATATGCGCATACACAGATAGAAAGGACAACAGGGTAATATGGAACCCAGGGATGCAAGGTCACAGATAAGTAAGGCAGCGAAATCACCACATATTAAACATAGTGACCAACAACCCGATCATCCTGGAGGGTGGGCAGGGCAGGTAGCGCCAGCCATGGAAATGTTAACCTGCAGCAATACATATCCAGCGTGTCGGGATGGTCACCGGTCCGCGGTACAGTAGCGGGATATGTGTAGGGTCACCACCTGTCCCACGTTGTGAGGACAGTCCACCTTTGGGCAGTTGTGTCCTGCAAAAACAATGACAAAATGGCAAATGTCCTGAGATTGTAGGACAAAACCATTTCCCATAATTACGCTATCAGTTTCAGAAAACAGTTATTTTGTAGAAGAAACATCTAAATATGATAATAAACAGAATAAGCAACTGTAATGCTACAGCTTTGTATTCCGTCAAAAAGTGAATCGCTGTCCTCTGTACTGGCCGTGGGTATGTGTTGGCATGCAAAACCTGACGTACGTACTAAAAATGTCCCACCTTGGCCATTTGAAAGGTGGCAACCCTACATATGTGCGTGTCATATCCATAGGACATGAGTCGCGGAGATACACGCCGCCACCGGCGATAGCGTAGGTATTGTGTCCAACCGTCGGTCGCGGCGGAAAGCATACCAGTGAAGTGTCACGACATTATGAGGAGCGTACCTCATCTGGGGTGTAAAACAGTGCATGTTCCTCGCAGTTCCTCCAAGTTCCACATTGAAAATGTCTCTCAAACAACCATTGTTAGGAATGTATATAAATGACATCCTGGTAAATACAATGTACTCATAGTAAGTCATTAAAGGTTCTTCACTGTAAGTAAATCATCATATCATAATCAACCTATGACCTACTTAGCTGAAGTTGTCACTATGCCATTACTATGTGTTCCACATTATGCCCATGTGTTTCACATTACTACTGTGTGTGTTCCCCACTCCGGCAATAGAAGGTTGACAGCCATGGCGGCAATATGTGTATGTGTGAGGTGAGGTTGTCGTGTGTTCCGCTGTGTGTGTGTAATGTGTGTGCCACTGTAAACTGTGTATGAAGGTGACATGTCACAGCCGGACTGTAATAATAGGCGTAGGCATACAGTACAGGAACCATAGGCGTATGTACAGCAGTACCCACAAAGTAGTACCGACATCTCCTCAGTGGCTATGCACGTGGCGACGTAAAAGGATGCAAAGCGCAAATGTCCCAAAGTGTACCACAGGGCCATAGCAAACAGGAGATGCAAAGGACGCATGTACAAACCACGACCGTAGGCATGGCGGCCATAACGTACACTCCACACGGTCCGTCGGCAGCGTTACACAGCATCAGGCATGTGCGGCGAAAATACGAATGTGCCATCCGGCACCGATGGTGAACAGTCGCGGTCCGGTAACTACCTCGGTCTTTGCCCCGACCGTGTCGTAAGCAAGCGGCACCACGAATAGGAGGCTACGGTAGCATACAGTCCGCCCCAAGTATAGGACCACAATCACCGTAACTATCAGCGACAAAATGCCAATGGATGGTAGGCGCGGACGAACATCCGCAGATATATAACCGATGTGAAGGAGGAATCGTGCAGGAAGCACACATGCAGGCGACACCGACAGCAGGCGACATCAACAAAACAAATATTCCCGGAACAACACACAGGTAACCCGCGGCTCCTAAGCACGGATGGAGCACACACACAAGCATATCTGGTATGTATAAATGCAAGACTCACACACCGTCCCGTCAACCACATCCGCAGATATACCCCATTGCACATATCAAAGGGATAACAGCTAAAACAGTAGCAAACACATACAGGCAGTGAATGACAGCGGCATACCCACAACAAGCTCCTGGGAAACACTAGCAGCGGCTCATGCATCCATGCATTAAGCTATGTACAGGAAAATAACAGCCAGGTAACACATTTGAATGCACAACGCCATCGACAGCCGCCGCCAGGACACGGGGACCCACATGTCGAACACAATACCATACCCAACACACACAATCCACGGCTAACACCACAGCGAAATGTACCCGACAACACACATAGCGGATGCAGTCACACAAACATGATACAATACATACCATCCTCACGAAGGTATTGCAAATAACCAACGGCCACGAGGAAAGAACCATGGCCTAGTGCCGGCGTAGCGAGCGAAAGGAAGGGGATCACCGCTGATATGCGCATAAGTACACACCGAGGAACAGCTATTGGCCTGATTAACCCACATGCATCAGGCGGCGAATATAAGGAAGACCTCCTGGATATTCAAACCGTATGTTCATACCGAACTAATCCAAACAGAGAAGAGAAACAAGAGAAACAAGGGAATAGAGGCGAACTCGAACAAAAGGCGGAAAGGTATGTCGAACCCACGACATGTACTGGTGTGTAGCATACGATCGTATGGCGAATCTGTACAGTATGTGAGCGGTGTGTGTAGGTAAAGATACCTGTCCATCAGGCAGAGAGAGGCGAAGGTTGGATATGTAATGCTAAAGCGCGCAGCATACCAACAACTGTGGACAGCGTGTGCACAGCAGTGGGACAACATGTAAACACCGGCGATAACCCCAGGGCCGGCTTGCCACCCTTTCAAAAGGCCAAAGTGTGAAATCGTCGGGACACACTTCAGATGTTACAGGTGGACACATACCCATGGTCAGTACAAAGGTTAGAACTCTACTCTTTTGCATAATGAAATGTGTAGTCTTGTAGCAGGTCAGTTGCTTATTGTGTGTCTTGTAACAGTTAGGAATGTACATACATAAACAAGTATGTTATGCAACTCCTACATAAGAATGGGATATAGTGATGTCCCACAATCTCAGGACATTTGCCATTTGTGATACATTTGTCAGGACACAACTGCCCAAGGAGGGACTGTCCCTTGCAAAGAGGCACAGGTGGTAACCCTACCCCAGGTCTGACATAGGGGTTGCAAACACAGAACAATGCCACCACCCACGCCGATGTTGGCAGTGGATATCCAACACTGAAGTGCCACAGCAGGGGATAGGACATTTATGTATAGTGTCACAGCACACATGTGCATGGGCATATACCGTCGATGTCATACGGAATGTGCGCGGCGTGCACCTATCACGCGGTAAGGCGACTATGTCAATTATGTGTAGTGCAAAGCTGGCATGATGGATATGTGCACAAATCATAGACAGCTTCACAGGCATAGCATGCATGATGCGGCGATGGGCTAATGTTATATACATACACAAGATATGTATGGCCTGCACATATGGGACAATGTAGTAGCAGAATAGGTACCCAAAATGGAGGTAACAGCAAGTGACCATGTCCAAATGTTCCATAGCAGGTGCAATGTGTGCCACAATGATGTCCAGCAGGGCCGTGTGTAAACACATGTGCAATGTACACAGTACTGACACCCCGGGGATGGTAGTGTCCACTGAACGGCAGAACTGGATGTCAACTGTCATGTCTATACAATACGTCTGCTGTGGTGGTACCATGGGTGTGTGTCACCCACCAGCAAGGCAGCTATCACACGACTAGTGACACAGTGTGCCCCTGTGGGATGTGCACAGGACCTATGTCCCACAGCATGGTGTGTGTCCAGTCTGTGGATGTCACACAGGCGCCGGGCTGAGCAATGTGGCATGTGTGCACACATGCAGGACTGCTACTCCCCTGCGGACAGCAAGCGCCATGTAGGAGTACTACATGCATCAGTACTGTGGAGAACATGGCCCATGGCAGAGTACATTACACCCCTGTGTTCGTGGCATGCAGGTGAGCACAGATGTGTTACATGACTGTCATTTGCATATGTCAACTGTCTGAGCTGGGTAGACAGCACAGCATGACTATACTGAGACATGTAACGTTGTATCCATTGTGTAAGGTACACCACACATGTGTCATTGTAACACGACCTGCGTGTACATGTGTGTATGGCACAGGTACAAGGGCACCCAAGGTATCAGCTAGACATACGGTCCAGAAATGTGTAGTCCTGCACATGTTTACCACGCTATGGTGTAATATGGCAACCACAGCACCATGTGGGCCATGTGTGTGTACATCAACCATGTACAACGTGATATGCCTGTACACGGACAGTATCCATGTGATACACACCGCATGACTGTCAGTATGCAAATGTGATGTGTATGCAGTATGTGTGATGTAACTGATGCAATGATATCTACATGATATATCTGCCACACTGACACCTGTATGGGTGTCAGCAACATGACCACGGTGAGCTAGCATGCTGCCAGGTATGTAGAAGTGGTACATAGAGGCAAGTACGGTACTGTGTGACAGCACCTAGTGTACGTATGCAAATATTGAGCATGAGGGGCCACATGTCTGAGGAATGTGCAATGCCACACGTCCCTGAAATGTCGGAGTCAGCATGATATGCCTGCACCACTGTGTGAACTGTACAGAAGGCACATGGCGTAACATGCGGAAACATACGGTATGATGTGATGCAGGATGTGTACACTGTCAATAGCATAAAGTGGAATGGTGCTGAAGCGCAAAGCGCGGATCATGTCTGATGTGATACCCTCTGTAGCACCCCAACCACCCATGCAATAATATGACAGGTGGCCAGCATGGGATGTGGTGTGCTGTGGTGCACAGAAGCCCAACAAGGGTGCCAGGAAAGGCATGCAGGTAGTCATTGAGTGTGTGAAGCATGTATGTCAAGATGTGGCCCAGTGCCATACTGAATGGCCCAGTCATGGGTGTAGAGATGCAGCCCCATACGTGCAATGCAGTACCATCCATGTGTAGTGTGATAGATGTGGTAGTGTGGTGGTCAGGGTGCACAGCGTACATGTATGGGCTAGCAGTCACTGTCGTGTGCTGCTGCAGAGACATGTAACAGCCAGGTTGGCGGGATACAACAACTATGGCGGTTGGAGGTGACATTGGGACTGTGTTCCCAGACATAACATGTGCATGACAGTACTATGTATGTGTCCACAGGGTTAATACAATGTCCAGCCAAGGATTGGAACCCTGTAGTGAGTGAGAGTGTGTATTGTTGGTAGGTACCCCATTGGCAGGCAGGATGCCAGCAACATCTGTGTCGTCAATGCCTGCATGACCGTGGTATGCTGCATTGAATGTGGATGTAGTCAAACAGCAGAGACATACCACCACACTGCGTGAGGGCCCACACTGCAATGTCTGGCAGTCATGTGTAGGTAGCTAGCTGTGGATATGTCATGCACCAGCAGGACACACCATGACTGTCAAGTGACACACAACACACAGGTGAACAAAACTACCGTGCAACAGCCTGCACATGTGCCCATACAGCACGTGTGCATGGAACAGGAATACCACTGTGGCGTCTGTGAAAGTGCCAGCACCACCATGTCTCAGTGTGGGATAGCATGGTCCCTACCAGTGTGTAAATGTAGCAGAAGTGCACTGTGATCACTGTTGGCATAGGCACATAGACTGTCCATCGGATGGGGTGCCATGCCCTCAACTACCTCTGTCAGTGGATGTCAGTAATACCGGCTGTAGTGTGTATGTACCATGCATGCTGCTATGGTTGTGTGCTTAGGGTGTGGCTAGCAGGGATGGTAAGCACGGATGTTCAGCAAACAGAGGGGGGAGGTGTGTAGGCCTAGCATACAGACACATGGAGGTTTGGTGCATGCTGAGGGTATTGCAGGTATGGTATGTGTCGTGTAATGTGTCACCCAGCTATGCGTACTGCATGGCCAAGCATGTGTGGAGTGCGTGGGAGTCCATACTAGGGAAGGTCCTGTTGCCCGCAATACATAGCAGTAGCAACTGTCCCAGGTGCAATGTACAGCATGCCAACCCGACTGGCATGTAACCTGTGGTGTACAGTGTCTGCACTGTCGCGTGTCACAATGTGTGTACTGGTCACAAACATGGGTATCTGAACATGGACTACCTATGATGCAATGTGTCATGGGAAAATACAGTATGTGTGTAAATCACGGTGTGGTTTGGGAACCACCCACCTGTGTGTGTTGCAGTCCAGGTATGTGACTGGGAGGTATGATCTGTGTACAATCTGGACTGGCAGGTGTGCCGTGTAGGGCATGGAGGCATGTCCCAGGCACCGTAGATAAATGACATGTGTGCTGTACTGTGTGTGCAGTGCTACTGTACAACACAGTGGAGGGTGTAAGCATTGTCACACATCACTGCATGCTGTGCCCACCTGTGACAGCCCTGCCAGAGGCAGACATGTGACACCGCTGCACAGGCAGCATAGCATGAGAAGATGTACATGTGGGCTGCACACCTTAGCCAGATGTCCACCGTCATGTGTGCCGCGGTAGTGTGGTTCAACACGACTATCAGACTGGACAAACAGCACATGCCTGCATAACAACAGTATGACCATAGTCAACAGTCCCAGTGACAGAGTAGGCCAATGTAGACTATCCCTGCATGCAGACCAGTGGCTACTGGACACCTGGCTAGACACACACCTGGACGGTTAATTCACCATTGAGCCATCACATGTCCACGTCCATGTGGGCGTACAATGTCATCACAGGGTGTTCACAATAGCAGGTGGCAAGGCAGAACCACGGTGTACCAGGTGATGTGTCATGTCTGCATATGTTGAGTAGCACAGCCGTTCACATGTCTGCAACATACTGGTGCATGATGTATACTGTTACATGATGAATGGAACTGCACTGTCACCCACTACAGGGCCAGCTGGCACAGGTGTGGTGTGACTGGTGTAACCATGTTTGCACAGGATACACACTGCTGTTGTAGGCAGCCATGCTGGTGGCCACCAGTGATATATGCAGTGGTCATACAAACATACCGTACACAGTGTTCAGGCAGGAATGTCAATTGTAGGTGGGCGATGTGCTGCTATGTGAATGTGGGTGTTTGTTGTGAATGTCACACATCCAGAAGACACCATCTGGTGCAGTCATGGTTGTCAACACCGGTACACACATCCACAGCAGTCAGAACCCAGTCCGACAATGTGTGTCAGTCACTCTTGCACCGTGTGCCATATGTGCACATGCCGGAACACCTCACACTGTCATCTAAGCTGTCTACATGATGGCTGGAATGTGCTGTAGCAATGTACAATGCTGGTAGCCCAATGAAGTACCTGGAATCAGACACAGTACACTATGTCAGCCATGTAAACCATGCACAACAATGACTGCCAAACAGACATGAACAATGCATTGACACATGGAACATGTGCTCATGACAACCACCACTGAGGTATGTTGCACATATAGATGTACAATTGTCATCTATGGCCATAGCATGGATGCAGACACACATACTCCACAGGTAGTACCATGTGATGTCGGTAGGGGGCATTGCTTGTGTATATGTCACAGTAGATGTACACAGACATGTCCTGCATAGCCGTCATGTAGGGGTAGCTGTGGTATGTCACTACTGGACATGCCCATACAGAGTACCATGTCCCGCAGGAGATGTGTTAGGTGTGTACCACATGTGACATGCTGACAACAATCTGCGATGTGTATGGCTGGCGGTGTACCTGTGTGACAATGTCTGTGATGGGTGCAAAGGCACATAGTATCGTATTGTATGCACACAAGCCCCACATAGCTGCATAGCCTGAACATACAGTACAAGGAGTGTGTGGGATGATAGCAACCCACAGGTGGAGATGGGTATGGACGGCCCACAACCACATGTGTGTGTGCGGTGTTCACGTCCACGACACATGAGCATCTGAGAGGCTAGCGTCACAGTTGTACAGGGTCGCATGTACATATGTTCCGCAACATCCCTGTATGTCCCACCACTGGCCTGTGGACCGATGGACAACAAGCAAATGTGCAGGTATGAGATGTGCACAGCACATCACAGATGCCTACCGTAGAACAGGCCTACCATGTAGACATGTGCACAGTAGGTCTGCGCCACCTGCAGTCAAACACATTAGGTGCCAAACAACACCAATAGTCCGGCCAATGACACAGATGGGCGTGCATGCCTCTGTGTATATATGTCTGTGAATGGCTCCGGCATAGCAATATAGCTGTGTCACCATTGTGAACAACAATGTGAATGGGTCGTATGTGTGAGGGGTGCATCACATGTGTATGGTCAGATGGACGATACCATCAGTGGGCCTGCTATGTGAACATCCATGTCCCCATACACGGATACCTCTGCTGAGGCCAACACCACATTCACACAGGGAGGGATGGCGGTGTGTAGTGCAGCAGCAGACATGTGGGTGGCAGCGGGCAATGTATGTACACATATGTGTTACCCACATCAGTTCAGGCAGATATCCATGTGCATGGGATAGCGGTGTGTGTACACATACAGCATTGTGTCGATCAACATCCCAGCACATAGCACCTGCCAGGGCTACAGTGTATGCATGGATGTGTGATACCTGCATGCACCACACACACCCTCAACAAGCAGCGTACAGCATACCTGGCTGGAGGACAGTGTCCACACCATGGTGATAAACATGTGGAATGTCCATTTTCACACAGCTATGACAAAAGCAATGGACAGCCACCCTGCCAATACCGTCAGCCCCTGAGTGGGTCACACCCATTGCCATGTATGTGGCATACCCTGCCATATCATGCAGAGATGACCAGCAAGGCTGCATGAGCTATCACGGTCCCACATGGTGCAATGGACAAAAGGCACTCTCACTATCAACCATACACAGTAGTAATGTGGTGGCGATGCACCCTGTCATGTTACAGGTGCTGTGTGATGCTCTGCACAATGTGTGCGTGTACCGCTATGCATGACCTTTCCTGCCAATGTGTCATGGTTACACATTGCTCCATGTGTATCACATACGTAACACAGGTGAGCTGGGGCAAGTTGTCCAGCACCGGTACAGTGCTGTGTGGAAGTACATGGCACAACACATGCATGTGCAGGTGTCCATGTGTATGTGTACAGTGCCGCTGCTGACGTTCACAATGGACACAGACCTGATGTGTACTGACATATACACAGTGTACAGGTGAACAGTAGCACAGACGTCACATGGGGACATATGCCAACTGATATGGACATAGGTGCAGCCAGGTACACATGTCCATGGCAGGCTAACATCTACATGGTGCGTGCACAGTGTGATGGGGTGGCACACAGATATGATGTGACACCCAGTGCTCAATGGTGTGAAGCCACAACATCGGCTGTGTCACCGCCACGATGCCCTTCACAGATCACTGTGCAGATGTCGTACATGTCATAGCAATGCATTTCCAACAGTATGCCAGCACAGCAGTGTGAATGTGACCTGCCACCATCATTATGTCTTCCAGATAATGCCACGTTCCGGCTTCCACCATTTAGCCGACAGGAGGAGGAGGTCATCATACCATACCTCCAGAGTAACTACAGCGCCCTGTTTAGCCATGTGCCACAGCAGGCACAAGAACGGCAGGAGATGTGGGAGGAGTTGTGCAGGAGGGTGAACAGCGTGGGCGTAAACAACCGCAGCTACCAACAGATCCGCAGGCACTGCACAGACCTGATCCGGCATGCAAGACAGCGTGCGCTGCAATCGCCAGGCAACAGCGTGGGACAGGTGGTGGGCCACCAACACAGCCCCACTCACAGCTACGGAGGAGCTCCTGGCTAGTCTGGGGACACCCCCCGAACAACACCCCGAAACACCTCGTCCATCGTGGAGGTGGGTGTCTCCCGAGCTATGAGCCTGGAGCTGCCTGGTAAGTCAGTGTTGCATGTTTGTATGATAGGCGTCGTGGGTGTGGGTGTCATAGTACAACACATGATATAGCAATACATGCCAGGTATATGGCCACACAAGATGCAAACCATTGTATGCTATGTTGTGTTAGAGACATGTGCATAGCACATGCAACCACACACATGCATGATGTGTCATGCACAGTGCTGACCGTGGAGATAGTAATGGCTAATGTGTATACCTTTGTGTAATGCCTTTACAGGTACGTCTGGCGTGTCGCAAGGCCAAGGGTCTGTTGCAGGTGAGTCTGTTGCCAGTCAACCGCATGTTCTGCTGTATTGATATTCCCCATGTGTCTAGGCATGACATGCTCACCTGTGTGTGCCCCGTCACGGTATACAGCTCGCACCACCCGACATACACACCACCCATGTACAGTAGATACACCCGTTACCGTGAGTGGTATGACACCACACAACCAATTGGTGTGTTACGTGCATTCAGCTATGCATACAATGGTGTAGGTGTTACACAATGGCTGCATGTGTAGTATGCATTGGTATGCCACTGCAGTATGGACACAGTACCACAGAGTGAGCTGTGATCTGGCCAGAGCACAGGTGTTACCAATGTGACCCATGCCCTGCATCGGGTGCACTGCGTTGTGACATGGCGCATGCCATGTCCCATGCTGCGTGGATGTCTGGCTGCAGCATTGTCACACCATGATATGACCTATGCACAACATAGCAGACATACACACTGTCAGCATATCCGTAGAGAATGTGACCCGTCACACTAGTATGGGTGTATGTCACATGGGCCACCACAGGGCCGTGTGCACAATGTCTACCACACACAATTGTCAATGAGTCAGACAGACAAGGCCATGGTTGATACCTACAGGCATGTTGCCACACAGCACATCCACAGTGGGTACTCACCATTGCACCCTGTACACACATAGTGGGTTCATCAATGTAGTGGACCCCCTGGACATCTGATGTAGTACACCAGTGACATGACATTCCTCTCCACAGCTACTACAGGTGCCTCCAATGTTCACCATATATGTGCTGCTGAGCAGCTGAACTGGCTTACAGACATGGCAATGTAATGCGTCCAGGTCACGCATCGCACAGACACATAGCTGTGTCCTGCTACTGTGCAGTGGCACAGAGCCCGCACCACACACCGTACAGCTATGCACACAGCTCACAGCAAGCGTGCCTACACAGACATCACTGTTACACATACATTGTATCTGTACACTGTACACATAACACTGCACCATGACAGCCATCATGATGTGGTGCATGCGGTGGGACACCATCTTCACTCGTCCACATGATACGCACATGTTTGCGCTGTACATTACATACTGTTGCCAGCCATGTGTACTCCCAACTTGCCCGTGGCCACGGTGTATCACGCTGATGCATGCAAACTACCATGAATGTGTGTACTGCATGCCTACTAAATGACACCTGCCTGTTGTACTGTCCCCACCAGGGCAGTGTACATACTGCCACTAAGAATGTCTGGTCTGCATTCACTGGTCTGTGTTGTGTGAATGCTGCATGCCACCTGCATAATCACATGCATGCTGTGTGTGTGTCTGTGTGTGTGTGTGTGTGTGTGTGTGTGTGTGTGTGTGTGTGTGTGTGTGTGTGTGTGTGTGTGTGTGTGTGTGTGTGTCTGTATTGTAACCGATGGTATGTCTTTGTATTGACAGGTGCTGTTGGTGCGTTACCCTCCTGCGGTCAATCTGATGCTAGTGTCCCCACAGATACTAGTGGTGATGAGCATGTGCATGAGGCACAGGCAGGGTCGTCACAGGCAGAGACTGTGCCACTGGAGAACATCACACATTCCTCCCTGTCAGCCCTGCACACAGTTCAGATGCCGACACATACCCCAACACCATTGCCCATAGATGATGGTCAGTCAGCGTCTGTTGTCGCCGAGCAGGAATGTGTGGTGGCTCGAGAAGGTGTGGGCACACGCGATGTTGGCAGTGTCACGACTGGTGGAGTGCCACGCAGGCATGTGGGAGGTGCTGCCCGTGGGGAGCACCGCTAGACATACACCTGCCGTCCAGGGTGCAGCAGCTGGTATAACCAGGCGCATGTTCCAGACTGTAATGGCGGGCGCAGGCGCGTGCCGAGCGGCAGAACCAGGAGGGGCAGAGGCTGCAGAGGTCTGCAATCCGTACCCTAAATGACAGCATCCAGGCATTGGCGAATGCACAACAGCATCTTGCCGATGTTCTGGATAGGAGATTAGGCGATATGGCTGGTCTCATCGACCGAGGCTTGGCCATCCTTGGCGTCGCACTCCGTGCAGGAACACCAGGTAGGGGTGAGGCATAGGGCGTGGGCGTGTGCCAGCAACACCACCTGCTGCAGGTCAGCGTGTGCGTGCCACCTCCCATGCCCACACAGACAGTGATGGTAGCAGTAGCACTGCAGCTGCTACCACACCATCCACACCTGGACAGAGCAGGCCGCGTGGGCGTGGCCCTGGGCGGCCCGTCGTGGAGCGCGTTTCCAGCGGACATGTGACATCGGAGAGTGGCCAGTCTGTACCTCCACCCGGTCGTGCCCGTGCGACCCCAGGCAGGCAGCGGGTCGCCGCCACCGGCAGACACAGTGAGCCATAACACCTGCACTGTACAGTCAGGGGCTGCCAAGCATACCCGTGTAGGCATCACAGATGACTGAACTGTGTACACACACACCCACACACAGCAGACACAACTGTAGGGCTCCACCACACCCACATGCAATCTACATAGTCATGCCCACTCAATGCACTGGCCCTTACACACACACATGATGTCATCCATTGGTACAGCCCATGCCTGTGGCACATATCACCCTGTGCAAATGATTAAGTCTCTGCCGCATAACTGTGAGCCACACCATCAATGCGGTTAAGCTGACATATTATGATGCACAGGGTGGACCACGATAGTGAGAGGTGTATGTGATACCTGTGTCCGCAAAGTCCGTGCTGTGTATGTTGTGGTGTGTGTGTATGGCTGGTGGCAGGTGTGTATGTGATGTGTGTTCTGCACGGACATCATGCAGCAGACATACCATGCAGGACAGGTGCAGCATTCATTGATATGTGTACACAGTATGTGTGGTGGTTACATGTGTAGCACCATGTCGGTGCAGTTAACCCGTATGATACTGATGGTGTACTTGCGTGCCTACTGGGAGCACTGTAATTAGTTCCCCGCGTGTAGTCGTGGTGTACCCACAGGCATGTCTGGCAAAATCAGCATAGCACAGTTACCCACATCTGGCATGGACCCTACATGGGTACATAGGCACACATGAGCGTGACAGGATATGTGCCCTCGACATGTGTGGACCTAGCATGACTGTGTGTGGCATCTAACACCCCTCAGGATGGTGATGCCATATCCATCAGTCCCCAGTCCCTGGTCTAGCAGTGACACACAGAGGTTGACTGGCGCATAACTATAGTCACACATCCACCGTCAGTAGCAGTCCTGGACAAAGGCAGTCAGGGCCTTTCCTTCACATGGCCTGGCACCCCTCCCGTGTTGTAGTGTGTGTCTGGCGTTACCCTGTTCCCCAGCACGTCCCACTCATCGTTGGGTTGAGGTGTCTGACAGTCGCTTCTGTGCCCGTGTTAGCATGGGGCCTGGGAGGTGGAATGTGCCCATGTCACCCAGGTCAGACATGGCCGTGTATGTCGGGCACAGATCACCCGCGAACAGCTGTGCTGTGGAGATCCACAGCCAGTGTCCCCTTGGCGTGCACCTTGTGACACATGTCCTAGCAGTGTCATCCCCGTCTTGTGGAGCGTTTGCGGTCCTTCCGAGTGCTGCAGGCATCAGGTTAGCTACAGGCCACATGTGCCATTATGCGCAGTCATTGCACTGGTGTGTGATGTGTACAGGGGTACAATGAACACCCTGATGTGGTTGCCATTCCATCCAGACCAGGAGGCCACAATGGAATGTCTTCACACCCACATTGCCATTGTGTGTGTTGACAGAGGTTGCCAACAGGTGTGGTAGCCATTACCCTGAACATGTCCACCATCTTTAATGGCGTACCACCTACATGTGAAATTGGGACGAACATGTTCTTCACACTGGGTAGGGCTGCACCTTCTCTGGCATATGTTAGCAGGCCATGGCTCTGGCACCAGTCAGCCATGTCTATGGCGCCCTAGGTGGATGTACGTGTAACATGGGGTGCTGGGTATGTCGGGCGGTGCGTAGTCATCTGCATACCTTGTCTGCTACAATCCCCCTATGATTGCATGCACATTGGAAGGTCGGATGCTATCTGGCAGGGTGCACAGGAGTGAGCCCTGTGGCCCTCCACTGGGTCCAGATATGAGTGTGACAAAGCACCTTCAGCACCAACCCTGTGTGGTGTGACCTCCAACCTGTGTGAGAAGCATCGGGTGACATATGTCCCCACATGTATGCTGGCGAGCCTTTACATGGGTCCCATGTGTAGTGTGCTCTGAGCGGCTCCCAGCAGGTCATGGTACTGTGTGCAAACCCACATATCCCCATCAATGGCCTTGGTGAACACTCCAGACTGGGCGAGCAGGTTGGGAGGCAGGATCCGCCCTTGACTATGTAGTTGTGGGTATGTTCCCGTATTGGCTGTACACGACTATCTGTAACCATGACCACCTGTATGGACCTCCACACAGCTTTGCAGACAACATTTGTCAAGCGTATAGGGTGTGGCTGTTGACAGTCCATAGGAGCACTACCCTGGCATAGTGGGACCACAGATGCCATATGGCATCCATTGGGGACATAGCCCATAGTAAGGCTAACATGACACAGTGGCGCATGTGTGGGCGAGGGCCTCAAAGAGGATGGGTAGCACACAGCCAGGAAACCATCGGTGCCCATTGCTGGCGTGTCAAGCGCCATAGAGATATGGGATCACCCCAGGACATATGACATGTTTTGGAGGATACACTCTGGTGGGATGGATATGTTCCCTGTTGGGGCGGGGCGTGTATGCATGGAACATGTCCTGTGGTATGCAGACAATGTCTGTGGGTGCAGTGACTGTTGTACCATTCTGGACCATTTCCAGGCATGTCAGTGTGCGGCCAACCATGTCCTTACCACAGTTAGGGAAGGCCCTGTGGTTGCCTCATGTGCCCTCTGCAGTACCACTCCCACGGCGGACCTGGATGTTGGTATGTGGGGCCGTATGGTGGCCGGTATGAATGGGTGATGGTTTCCCTGGTACTGTCATTGCCCTGCCATGTAGTAGCTCCAACTGTTGATGTACAGGTAGTCAGTGGCTGCGGTCCACCACACCATGTGCCTACCTGTGGTGGACAAGGTCCTGATGTCATCATGTTTGCCTGTTGCAGACATGCATGTGGAGTGGTCAGGGAAGGCATTGGTAGGTGTTTTCGGTCTGGCCTCTGTTCAACATTGGCATGGAGGACATGTAGGGTACCACACCAGTCATATGATGTGTGTGGTTTTCTGTGGAGAGGTCATCACTGAGGTCCCCCATGCTGGTGTTGGTTACAGTGAGTGGATGACCAGTGGATCCACTATACGTTCTTGCATCACCATTGAGGGCTGTACATCCTGTGTGGGGCCTATCCTCACCATGCGTGATGGGCAGAACTGTCAGACATCCCCGCCCCCTGGTATGTATGGTGCATGGCTGTTTAACAGTGGCCAGGTGTGTGAACACCTGGGACTGCTGGCGTACTGTGTTGCGCCATGGGTAATGTTCCCAGGCTATGCATGGGTGGTTCATGTCACACAAACGGTGCTGTTGTGAGAGCATGCCCACTCACCAGTGTCCTCAGGACATCTGTGAAGGTATCCTGTGTTTGTGAGGGTTGTCTGTAGCATGCAACAAACTGTAGGCCAGTCCTACACATGGTTAATTGCACCTACATATTCCCGCAGCAACAACAACGTCTGTGGCATGACCGGGTTACTGTTGTGTGGCGGACACACAGGATGGTCCGCATTCCGCCACCCATGCCGTCGCACCATGTGTATGCATGTCTGATCTGTGCCGACTCTAAGTGTCTGAGCATGCCCAGTAGGCAGCTGTGTAGATAGACACACAGCACAGTGCACACCGCAGCCGTCTGCAGTAATACCCGGGTGCATGCCTCTATCCCCTACATAGCGGCCACGTCTGTGGCATGGCCAGGTTTCTGTTGTGTGGCTGGACACACCACGGCCGGTCCACATTCGCCACCCATGCCGTCGCAACATGTGTATGCATGTCTGCCCTGTGCCGAGTCTAAGTGTCTGAGCATGCCCAGTATGCAGTGATGTACTGATCAGTAGTTACTTGTTATTCTCGACTGCAGCACTAGCGTGTTACTGTCTGGCGACCTTGGGATGGTAACAGACTGCGTGACTGCGCACTCTGTCCGAACACCAGCGGGCGCATTGCCTTTGCAAATGATACCACTCACGTGGGGTATGCCTCCTGACAGCGCTCTGCTCAGTAAACTTCGGTAGCGTTCTGTAAATGCTTCATACTGTAGTGTGTTCATGTAGATAGGCGTAGGTTCGTCCCCGTCCTTTCCGTGTGTGTGTGTGTGTGTGTGTGTGTGTGTGTGTGTGTGTGTCTGTGTGTGTGTGTGTGTGTTTCCATCTGCCTCTGCGACTGATTATGCTTTTAGGCGGTCCGCAACACATGCCTTGGCTATTGCCAACTATTGTCTTCTGGCTGGCGTCAGCAGCCTACAAGTATGCCTGTGACAGCGCTCTGTTTAGCAAACTTCGGTGGCAGCGTTCTGTAAATGCTTCATACAGTAGTGTGTTCATGTAGATAGTCGTAGGTTCGTCCCCGTCCCTTCCGTGTGCGTGTGTGTGTGTGTTTCCAGCTGCGTCTGCGACTGATTATGCTTTTAGGCGGCTCCGCAACACATGCCTTGGCTATTGCCACCTATTGTCTTCGCGGCTGGCGTCAGCAGCCTACAAGTATGCCTGTGACAGCGCTCTGTTTAGCAAACTTCGGTGGCAGCGTTCTGTAAATGCTTCATACAGTAGTGTGTTCATGTGGATAGTCGTAGGTTCGTTCCACGTCCCTTCCGTTTGTGTGTGTCTCTGTGTGTGTGTCTGTTTCCAGCTGCGTCTGCGACTGATTATGCTTTTAGGCGGCTCCGCAACACATGCCTTGGCTATTGCCAACTATTGTCTTCTTGGCTGGCGTCAGCAGCCTACAAGTATGCCTGTGACAGCGCTCTGTTTAGCAAACTTCGGTAGCGTTCTGTAAATGCTTCATACAGTAGTGTGTTCATGTGGATAGTCGTAGGTTCGTTCCCCGTCCCTTCCGTTTGTGTGTGTGTCTGTGTGTGTGTGTGTTTCCAGCTGCGTCTGCGACTTATTATGCTTTTAGGCGGCTCCGCAACACATGCCTTGGCTATTGCCAACTATTGTCTTCTGGCTGGCGTCAGCAGCCTACAAGCATGCCTGTGACAGCGCTCTGTTTAGCAAACTTCGGTGGCAGCGTTCTGTAAATGCTTCATACAGTAGTGTGTTCATGTAGATAGTCGTAGGTTCGTCCCCGTCCCTTCCGGGTATGTGTGTGTGTGTGTGTTTCCAGCTGCCTCTGCGACTGATTATGCTTTTAGGCGGCTCCGCAACACATGCCTTGGCTATTGCCAACTATTGTCTTCTTGGTGGCGTCAGCAGCCTACAAGTATGCCTGTGACAGCGCTCTGTTTAGCAAACTTCGGTAGCGTTCTGTAAATGCTTCATACAGTAGTGTGTTCATGTGGATAGTCGTAGGTTCGTTCCCCGTCCCTTCCGTTTGTGTGTGTCTCTGTGTGTGTGTGTGTTTCCAGCTGCGTCTGCGACTGATTATGCTTTTAGGCGCTCCATAAGACATGCCTTGGCTATTGCCAACTATTGTCTTCTTGCTGGCGTCAGCAGCCTACAAGCATGCCTGTGACAGCGCTCTGTTTAGCAAACTTCGGTAGCGTTCTGTAAATGCTTCATACAGTAGTGTGTTCATGTAGATAGTCGTAGGTTCGTCCCCCGTCCCTTCCGTGTGCGTGTGTGTGTGTGTTTCCAGCTGCCTCTGCGACTGATTATGCTTTTAGGCGGCTCCGCAACACATGCCTTGGCTATTGCCAACTATTGTCTTCTTGGTGGCGTCAGCAGCCTACAAGTATGCCTGTGACAGCGCTCTGTTTAGCAAACTTCGGTGGCAGCGTTCTGTAAATGCTTCATACAGTAGTGTGTTCATGTGGATAGTCGTAGGTTCGTTCCCCGTCCCTTCCGTTTGTGTGTGTCTCTGTGTGTGTGTGTGTTTCCAGCTGCGTCTGCGACTGATTATGCTTTTAGACGCTCCGCAACACATGCCTTGGCTATTGCCAACTATTGTCTTCGGCTGGCGTCAGCAGCCTACAAGCATGCCTGTGACAGCGCTCTGTTTAGCAAACTTCGGTAGCGTTCTGTAAATGCTTCATACAGTAGTGTGTTCATGTAGATAGTCGTCGGTTCGTCCCCCGTCCCTTCCGTGTGTGTGTGTGTTTCCAGCTGCCTCTGCGACTGATTATGCTTTTAGGCGGCTCCGCAACACATGACTTGGCTGTTGCCAACTATTGTCTTGCGGGTGACGTCAGCAGCCTACATGTATGCCTTCGACGGCGCTCACATCAGTTAACTTTCGGTAGCGTTGTGTAGTTGATTCATACTGAACTGAGTTCATGTAAATAGGCGTAGGTTCATCTCCGTCCCTTCCGAGTGTGTGTGTGTTTCCGTTGCTTTCGACCATACATCTGAATAAGCAAATTGTTACAGTGTTCACAATCAACAGTGTGATATTTAAAATCATGTTAGGACTCACATTGTTGTTTGTGAACATTCGTAGACATAGCATATTTCCTGCACCGTTGTGGAAACAACGAAAGCGTTGCATGTTTTCATGAACTGTTGAAATGTTACGAAGACTTGGGTTGTGTCGAACTACGGTGAGTATTCTTGCTGCATGTTTCGGTTTGTTTGTGTTGCATAGTACAATATCATGTAATCGTGTGTTCATAGTATGCTTTCTGTGATGGTGACATGTGTGTGTTTAGTTAGCAATGCGTCTCTGCTTTCTATGCTGTGGCTACATCCCCATTGCTTTCGCATAGAAAGTGACAAATGGAAGTGTAAGGGTGGACATTTAAAGCCTGGATCGTCCATGTTATGTGTAAGTCTCCACGGGGCCAGCGGGTGATAAGCGCATACATGTCTATGAAGTACCTTTGGATACCATATCACGACCTGTCGTGGGGGAAAGGTTTATGTTGACTGTTCCATCTACCTATGTGTGACATTGTTTGGGGCCATAGGGTGCCAGCAAGTCTTCCCTGTTCATTGGGTGTTTGCCATGTTGTATTGACATCAATCCTATTAATTCACGAAGGATGTCTTTCTTTGGTGTCAGCGCCATAGTTTGACCATCCTATGTCATTCCCAGCAGCCGTGGAGATTGTGCCATTGGTATCTTTACACAGGTGACCCATCTGTTCCACTGTATGGAAGCGTGTGATCCCCATAGATGTGCTGGCACATGGTGTGTTGTTATGCGCGGTATCTGCCCAGCGGTCTTTCTTTGAATGGGGTGTGTGTACTGTACACACCGTATCTGTATTCCCTGGGTTATGCCTTGCAACAGCTGTGGGATTCCCCAGGTTGGCAGCTATGGGTGCCATCTTGGCGTCGTTTGTCCATCCATGGGAACTGCCTACTGGACACTAGTATCGGGCTGTCAACATTTCACAGCTGCATTCTCCATTTCCGGTGGATGATCGGTATTAGTATTGCGAATGCGCATATGCCATGGCCACATCCGCTGCAGGCGGGATGGTGAATCATCTGCCAATCCACACCGACACCCATATATGCATACCCACGATCCCATGTCTGCAACCGTCGACGGTACCCTTGCACACCCTTCATGTGTGCGGAAATGGGATGTGGACGTACGTGTATGGATGCAGCAGCCTGGGGAGTCCTATTCATATGTCCTGCATTTCATGGGCGGCTGTCATCACCCTTGAAGACACCTGTGGTGCACATATCTACCTGTGCCGTAGTCACGGCTGTCACCTCTTCGGTTCACACTATGTTGCTCACACTCACTTAAGGAGTAATATTTGGGTCCTGCAATGGACACCGATGTGCATATGTAAAGTTTAGGACATGTTGGACTGTGTCCATTCGGCCAGTGGGTCTGACTGCGCCGTATGTTCCCCATTCCCGGATGTCTGTCCGCCTACCCATATTATGTAGTGCTACGTAACCCGTGTCCTTCCACAATCTACCCAGAGGGTGTTACTGTAGTCCTGCAGGTTGGCAACAGCTTTACATAATCCTCACAGGTACCATTGTGAACTATCCGCCACTGAATCGTCAGTATAACACAGCCGGTACATGTAGAACCTATGAATTCATGACAGTATGTCGGTTATGTGTGTGAACTCCATATTTTAGCGATAGTATGGCCTTCCTACTTGTCGTTGTTGGTGTGCCATTAATATGTGTTCCGCAGGTCGCAGGTATGTTCCGCCGAGTGGGCGGGTGATCCCACATACTGGATAGCACCTTCGCTGCTGTATGCGCTGGGATACGCATGGCAGGATGGATGTCTACGGGGTGTATGTACTGCTGTTTCCATCTTTATGTCCTGTGTCATGCCCTACTACGGCTGTGTGATTCCACCAGGCTTGCTATTATGGGTGCCATCTTGTCCGTACGTTTGTCCATCCTTGGGAAATGCCTACTGGACACTGATGTAGGGCTGAACACATTTCACACATGCCTTTAGCATTACCCTATGGGTGCTTTGCATCCTTACTGGGGACTAAGGCCGTCCTGTACCGCAGCCCTCCCGAGGCGGGACAGCGGATTATCAGCCAAACAACACGAGACCCATTTTGCATACCCAGGATACCAGGGCTGCAACCCCCGATGCGCATGACACATCCTTCATGTGTGCGGAACTGGGATATGGGCGCTTACATGTATGGACCACGGCAGTCTGGGGACCTCTGTTCATATGTCCTGCATGTGATGGGCAGGTATCATCAACCTTAAACACGCTGGTGGTGCATATGTCTAGCTGTGCCGTAGTCACGGTTATTACTCTGATTGGCTGATCGATGGATAGCGGGCAGACATCGTAATTTTGGAGTCCTACAATGGACACCGATGTGCATTTGTAAAGTGTAGAGCGTGTTTGACTGTCCCCATCTGGCCAGTGGTATTGACTGCGCTGTATGTTCCCCAGTCGTGGATGTCTGCTTGACTACCCATCGTTTGTATGACATGGCCTATCTATATCCACGTGCTGGTATCGTAAATACAGCAAACCTTGCGTCCTGCCCATCTTCATAAGCGACATTATGGAACATATATCGGCTGAAACAGACACTGTCAAATCGATAGACTCCACAGTGAAAGGATACTGAGCTCTCTCAACTACTAACATGGGGCACCGTCGAGATGCGGATGTCATGACATAGCCGTCCCTAATTCACTTCCTTCAGAGTCGGTTTAAAGCGAATTAATCAATAAACCTGCTCATAGTTAGGTGGACAGTGCTCCAAGTCTTGATTATAGCGTGACATATACATATCAGTGTTGCATGCCTTACTTCATGGAAACAATAATACGGCAACAATGTGTTAATATATCTACAATATTGGTAAATACAATCAGTATCCGGACACATAGTTGATAATTGGTGAGAGTGCACCTTAGAATGTAGTGTGTTGATCAGGTTATTGTATATCGATGTGTATATTAGTAGCATTACGATAACAAAGCATGGAATCAATAGGTACTATTTAAGCATATATTTGACAATTATGAATGTAAGCGTGTGGAGGAGACATCCGTAACCTTCCCTGGTTCCACTGGATCACACGCACCGTACACTTTCGCATGTCGGATTGTGGGTTCTGGCGCGCGCATGCATATCCGTATTCCGTTTATATATGTTTACAGTGTCTGTGTGGTTACGTGTTTTGCGTTACTTGTGACTATTCGGTAACATATGTCTGATCCGGTTGGCGGGCGTGTGCAGAAAGCACTTACAGCTTTATATATGTAACAGTCTTTGCAGCATGGGCGCTTTACGTACTGCGTGCACATCTATATGTTCTATAGTCATAATTCCAGCGTGACTGCAGTCACGTTTGACACTACTGTGACCAGTGCACGTTAGCTGTTCGTTGTCATTAATATGCATACCCGTGGTACCTATGTACATTTACATATCACCCCCCTTTACGCACGTCACAGGCATCCATTCCCCTGCTGGGAAAGGTGCGGTACTGCATGTTGAACATTCCTAATTCCTCCTCGCTCTTGGCCCAGGATGCATATGTCGTCACCACAGGGCTGTTCAGATGACAGCTGCTTATATCCCATATGCATACAGGCCTTGATTGTCAGGGTGTTGCTGTGGTGCTTTGGGTTTGGTGTTGTCCGCCCACTGTGCGGGACCGCCCTGACCCTGTCTGAATGTTAGATGAGTCACATGGAGCACGTTTTGTCCGTGTCCATGGTACCATGTCACGGCCCCAATTAGTCTTAACCGTGTCATCGATTGTCCGGTGTATCCGTTGTAGATCTCGTTATACTAATTGCACGGTCTGATCGAACTAACCTACTGCCATTACTAACCCTCCGTATGTATGGGCTGTGTCGCAATATTACAAGGGTTTAACATTGCGTGGCGACTTTCACTGTGCCACGGACATGTCCGTTGCTTTTTGGCCGGTTCGCTGTGCTACACACATTTAACATGGCGTAACAGGTTGAACAGCTCGAACCACGAGGACATCGGGTTGTCCGTCATTGTCTATTATTGAATGTCTCTGTGGAGTTTGTTTCACAAAGCGACACATTGTCGGCATTGTTAGCGGACATCTCGCGCGAATGCGTCCGCACCGGCGGCGGGTGGCGTATGTCTGCCTTTGGCGGCGAACAGGCATTATGCTGTGCCATTATGTCTGGGGATATATGGTTTCCTTCCCTCGTAGATGATGTGCCATACTAGCAATGACCCTAGCGATGACCAGCGTCTGGGTGTGGGTACTGCTGTATTACCCACGGGAAGAGTGGCCTTAGGGTAAGTGGTGACCTAGGCAGAGGTTGCCACCGATCGTCACCGCTACCCCCTCCTGGTCTACCTACACCAAATAGAGTCTGGAAAGGTGCCCGGTAGAGCAACACCCTAGGCGGCTACCTACTTGGCCTATGCCTAAGGCCGGCTATGTGTGTGGTCCCTTGGGCATCGGACTCGGAGAGCGTGTGCGTCTGCCGTTGGTATGTCAGCATTACCCACATCCAGCCCCAAGGCAGTTAACACAACATCCATGGGTCCACATGGTGTCCCAGCTGTGCACTCCGGGAACTCTATGGGGAATTTAACCCACGCCGGACAGCTGTGTAATCCTAGCCTCACCTCAGGATACATACCTGAGTAGTAGCACAGAGGCGATTGTAGTCACACTCCACATAGATGGTGCCTCCACTGACCCTGGGTATTACCATACCATTAGTTTGACAAGCCTTATCTGCAAAGCCATGGAGATGGATCATAATGGGACACATAGATGAGGACATAGGGGACCCGCATACTTTGGATACAACCCAGTTTAGCTTGGTCATAGTCAGATCATGCCCTTTACACGTGTTTCACTTTGTAGAATCAGTCACCAAGGCCATTGCTGAGGGTAAACCAGTCCATACAGCCTACCTCAACCCGGCAGAGGCCGTCGACACAATACCCCCCTCGGGTATACTTGATAAACCCGTCATCTTGAATGTAAATCCATACATCGCCCTATGGGTTGCAAACGGGCTAGGTCACAGAACACACATGGCCATAGTTGCTGGCGCCATGTCATACTCACAGCCAGTCACAGGTGGTGTCCCATGGGGCTCAGTCCTGGGTCCACTATTTCCAGCTTCTACATTTCCAATGTACACACACACAGGGGTTATGGGTGAAAATGTTTGCATCGACTGCAAACCCGGATGCCAAGGTCAGACACACATCTGACACAGATATCCTTCAGGAGTGCCTCACAGATGTGGATAAGTGGTACCAGAGACATGTCCTACAGCTAAATGCCAGGAAATGCATAGGCATACCCTTCGGGATGAACAAGGTTACCCGAGCTACCATATAGGTGGCAGTCCACTGAACACGGAGGGTTACCAGTGATCTGGGGACACGTGTTGTTGTTAACCGTTCGTTAGACACACATGTTGCTAACATAGTTGGGTAGACCTTCCACATTGGCCACATCATCATGAAGGGATTCACATCTAGATCAGGGAGGTCATTGTCCCCTTGTACTCATCACTCAATAGACCTATGATTGGGTACAATGCCACGTTCAGAATGTATCTGACCCAACACCTGCAGCAGCTGGAAAGGCACCAACAGTTCTTCGACAAACGGATGCAGGGTCTCAGGTATATGTGTTATACTGACCAACTGAAAGGATTCCAGCTGTATACAATTGCATACCACTTGCCCAGAGGTGACCCGTGCCTGGCATGCGGCTAGGTCGAACCAGATCTGATGACTATGCTTCCGTCAATAAGGTAGATCCCTCAGAACCACAAGGGCAGCTGGCGTACACCTTGACACTGTCATTAATCGAACGTGTTGTTGGGACGGATTCATCACCCAGACACTCACTATGCTGTGGAACGACATCCCAGTACATGTGAGGGCAAGCACCTCGCTGGCCTTCTGTTAGTATTTACACATGGATGTCTGGATTGATTTATTTCTGTAACCTTCTAAATGAATGTTACATTAGCACATTGTGAATCTTTACATTTCGTTGGTCTATTTTACAGTACTCATATTCATACGGTTTATGTGTATATATTATGGTTCATTCATATTACTAGGTGTCTGCAGTTCTGTTAATATATTGGCACAATCCGTAGGACATATACATGTAGCTTACACAGTCAGACATTTGGAAAACATTTTATGTTGGTTCATGTTTCATATATGTACATATATTTCCATTTTCCGATGAATACTGTACCTTTCGAAGCAATGTCTGTTGTCCTCACTGTGTGGGATGTGTAACCCAAGTAAGGTTTGTTAAACTTGTCTGCCTTTAAGGCATGTAATTAGTACCTAGCACATCTAATGTACCAACCAATTAATGCTTGTAAATGTAGTAGGTTGGACTACATTGTATGTAGTCTGAATAAGTCTGCTTATGAAGCAGACGAAGTGTGCTACAATAGACTATGGTGACTGCCTTTAATTCTTGGTGTGCTCTGGTTGGTCACTGACGGTCCCTACAGTACCTCGTCTTTGCTTTGGACTTCATCGGCTGGTTGTCTGTGTTTCTTGTATGGGGAATGTCAACTGTAGTCCCTATGTGTATGACTTGTGTAATGCTTTACTACGGCAGTGTAATTCCACGGGTTTGCATTTATGTGTGCCATCTTAGTCATACGCTTGTCCATCCATGTGAATTGCCTACTATACACTGGTATGGGGCTGTACACATTTCACACCTGCATTTTGCATTCCCGAATATGGTGTGCATTGTTAGCGGAGAGTGGCGCATGTGCTACGCTGCGTCCCTCCGCAGGCGGGACAAAGGATTGCCTGCTTGAAACAACACGAGGCCAGATTCTACATACCCAGACTCCCTTGACTGCAACAGTGGACAGTACCCATTACACATCCTTCATGTGTGCTGCAGTGTGATGTGGGCGCAGCTGTATGGACCCGATACCCTGGGTATTTCTGTGCATGTGTGCTGCAGTTCATGGACAGCTATCATCAACATTGAACACGCTTGCGTGCCTATGTGTACCTGTGTCGTGGTGACGACAATTAGATCACATGAGTAATGCAGGAAGCTAGCAGGCATGCTCTGAACAGAATTTTTGGGTCCTACAATGGACACCGATGTGCATATGTCAAGTTAGATGTTGCTGGACTGTGTCCACCTGCCCAGTGCTTTTCACTGCTGGTGTATGTTCCCCAATCGCGGATGTCTGTTTGACTACCCATTCCACATGGTGCTACATAACCGGCTGCGTTAGTACTGTGAACAAATGACATACATCCAAAGATGGTGGTTACCAACTGCTTCATATAAACCTCAGACATCCCAATGGGACATATCCGTCACTATATTTCCAATATAACACCACCAGAACATGTTGCTTACCTATGCATTCATGTAACCATGTTGTCTTCGTAGGTGGGAATGCCATAGTTTACACATCCTACGTGGCGTTGTGTGTGTGCCATTAGTATGTGTTCCACAGGTCGCACATCTGTTCCGCTGTACGGTGGCGGGTGCTCCTCAGTCTGTTGCTGGCAGACTGAGTGCTGTATCTGCCCGGTGTTGGCACGAGAGTCCGGCTCTGTATGTGGAATGTCAACTGTGGTCCCTATGTGTATTTCCTGTGTCATGCCTTACCGCGGCTGTGTCATTTACCCGTGTTTGCAGTTGTGGGTGCCATCCTGGCCATACGGGTGTCCATCCATGACAATTGCCTACTGGACACTACTATAGGGCTGTACACATTCCACACCTACATTTAGCATTCTCCGGAGTATGGTTTGCATTATTAGCGGAGAGTAAGGCAGGTGCTACGCACAAATCCCTCCCACAGGGCGGGTAGAAGGATTGCCTGCGAAACAACACCGAGCACAGAGTCTGCATACCCAGAATCCCTTGACCGCAACAATTGCCAGTACCCATTACACATCCGTCCTGTGTGCGGAAGTGTGATGTGGATGCAGTGCTATGGACCCGGTACCCTGTGTATTTCTGTGCATCTGTGCTGCATTACATGGACAGCTATCAGCAACATTAAACACGTTTGCGGTGCATATGTGTACCTGTGACGTCAATGAGTTCACTTAAGTGTTGAAAGAATGCGGCATTCCTGTCTTTAGACAAATTTTTGGGTCCTACATTGGACACCACTGTGCATATGTAAAGTGTAGAGCTTGTGGGACTGTGTCCTTGTGAGCAGTGGGTTTCACTGATACTGTGTGTTCAGGAATCGCGGATGTCTGTTGGACTACCCATTCCACATGGTGCTACATAACCAGGTGATGTACTACTGTGGACAAATTACATACATCCACCAATGCTGGTTAGCAAATGCTCAATTTAAACCGCAGACTTCCCAATGGGACATATCCGTCACTGTATTTCCACTATAACACCACCAGAACATGTTGCTTACCTATGCATTCATTTAACCATGTTGTCTTCATAGGTGGGATAGCCATAGTTTACATATCCTACTTGACGTTGTGTGTGTGCCATTAGTATGTGTTCCACAGGTCGCACATCTGTTACGGCTGTCTGGTGGCGGGAGCTCCTCAGTCTGTTGCTGGCAGGTTGAGTGCTGTATGCGCCCGGTGTTGGCAGCGGTCCTGCTTTGTATGTGGAATGTCAACTGTAGTCCCTATGTGTATTTCCTGTGTTATGCCTTCCAGCGGCTATGTCATTTACCGTGTCTGCAGTTGTGGGTGCCATTCTGGCCATACGGGTGTCCATCCATGACAATTGCCTACTGGACAGTAGTATGGGGCTGTACACATTACACACCTACATTTAGCATTCTCCGGAGTATGGTTTGCATTATTAGCGGAGACTGAGGCAGGTGATCGCACACATCCCTCCCGCAGGCGGGAGAAAGTATTGCCTGCGAAACGACACCGAGCACAGAGTCTACATACCCAGAATCCCTTGACTGCAACAATTGACAGTACCCATTACACATCCGTCATGTGTGCGGAGGTGTGATGTGGATGCAGTTGTATGGACCGGGTACCCTGGGTATTTCTGTGCATCTGTGCTGCATTACATGCACAGCTATCAGCAACATTAAACACTCTTGCGGTGCATATGTGTACCTGTGACGACAATGATTTCGGGTACACATTGAAATAAGACATAATTTGGTTCTTTCCACAATTTGTGGGTCCTACAATGGACACCACTGTGCATATGTAAAGTGTAGAGCTTGTCGGACTGTGTCCTTGTGAGCAGTGGGTTTCACTGATGCTGTGTGTTCAGCAATTGTGTATGTGTGCTTGACTACCCATACTGTGTTGTGCTACAGGAACCATGTCTTCCGACACCAGAAACCAATGCTATACATCCAATGTTGCAGGTTAACAACCACTTTCATACCATACCCAGAGGTCACGATTGGGAGGTATTGCCACTTTATTATCGGAACAACACCCCCAGACTGTGTACATCATGGGAACTTTAGGCCAGTCTTACCGGCCATTTCCAATTGTAATTGGCAGACACATGTCAATACATGTATGATAACACATATTGTCATGCAGAAGTTGATCTATGTTATTTGGACAGTGGCTTCTGCTTTTGGCATCCGTTGCTGTGAGTGTTGCCAGTTACCATACACATTGCTTGCTCAGAGGCAGACTACACAGTACTGCGCTGTACTGTGGTCTCCTTGAAGGACCCTGAGCCAGTGGTCAATGGTACAGCAGCCACTGCATAAATCACATTTGCCATCTACCAGTACCTACAGGACTGCATGAGCCAGTCATTCACTTACCCAACTGTGGTTCACTGTACCAATGCCAAGCATCCAGTGTGGTGTACCCCAGCCATACACAAAATGTACAACACGAGGAGGTGGCTACTACAAGGTGGAGCAGACACCTTGTGAGGTGTGACACCCTTGGTCATCATATGTGTAGACTTACACACTGTCATGAAATAGTCCAGGGCACATTCCACAGATATACCTACATGGACCTGGCTAACAATCATACCACCTTCAGTTGCTATACTGGACACCTGGGAGCTCAGTCCCACATATGCTCTGACTGGGTTCACATAGAGGTGGGGTTTACTCAACATACACACATTGCCAACATACAGGCTGACAAGTCCAGTGAGGACATCTCCACACCCTCCCCACACATGAGGAGATGTGTGTACCACTGGTTTGTGGTCACCTAATGTTCTGTGACACACAGGTGGGACATGCTCTCTCCAGGGTAGTGGACATAGCATCGATGAGACCAGCTGGTGACCCGCTGTGTACTCCACTATCTCGGTTATGAATTAGACCCACAGTTAGGACAGCTATTTCTTTGTAGCCTCACCTCAGGTAGGGTACCCAGGTTGTGTCACATGGCAACTGTAGTCCCACGTCAGAAGGCCAATACCTCCACTGAGGCTGGTTATTACTGTCCCATTACCCTGAGGATAACTGTCTGCAAAGACATGGGGAGGGATCATACTGTGGCTCGTACCTGACTGCATAGGGGACATACTTACTTTGCCTCACACGGTTTGTCTTGTTCAGGGGCGGTTCATGCCTTTAAAGCATGGTTGACATTTTCAGGACAGTCGCCGAGGCCACTGATGGGGGTGTTGCAGTCCATACAGCCTACCTCAACCTGGCAAAGCCCTTCATCACATTACCCCCCTCAGGTATCGTTGATAAACCCATTGGCTGGGATGTGAACACGCACATCACAGAATGTGTTGTAAACTGTCTATGTGACACAACCCACACGGTCATAGTTGCTGGCAGCATATCAGACCTACTGCCTGTCAGAAGTGGTGTCCCATGGGGCCCTTCCATGTGTGCACTCCTGTCATACACCTACATCTTCATGGTACAGGCACACACAGGGGTGCTATGGGCAACAGTGTTTGTAGATGACTGCAAAACAGGTGCCATAGTGGGACAGACATCTGACACAGATATCCTTGAAGGGGCCTCCCAGGTATGCATATCTGCTGTCAGGGACATGTCCCACAGCTAAATGCAACGTCATGCGACATCATACCTGTGGTCAGGTACTAGCTCACCCTGTCCAGCATATAGGTGGCTGTCCACTCAGCACAGGGGTGTTTACCAGGAATCAGGGGACAGTGTTGGACGGTCACCATTCATTCCACACACGTTGCTATCGTGGTTGTGTGGGTCTTCTACATTGCCCACCTGTTGGTGCAGGGATTCACATCTACATCAGGCTAGGTCATTGTTCCCTTGTACCCATTACGTGTTACACCTATGATCTACTACGTTGCCCCATTCAGACTGTATCTGACCATACACCTACAGCAGCTGGGAAGCCCACATAGGTTGATCGTTGTACAGATGCAGGATGACACCATTTTGTGTAATGCTGCCCCACATGTAGGACCCTGCCACATCATGTCACATACCTGCTGTTTGGTGTTGACCTGTGCCTGACATACAAGGCCATGTCAACCCATATGTCATGTGTATGCTTCACCTACTGTATCTGCATCCCTCAGAATCAGTGGGGCAGGTGACATTTACCTTGTCCACGGTCATTAGGTGGGATGTGTTTGGGTGACACATATATCACCCAGACAATCATTATGCTGTGGATCTACATCACAGTACATGTGAGACAGACATCCTTCCTAGCCTTGTTCGCAGCTATGTTGTCCATTGGATGGAGAATTGCAGGTATAGGCCAGGGATTACATCATTATCACTGCTTGTCGGAGATACAGCAATATCATGGGTATTTCATCTGAGGCACAGAAGGTTGGCAAAGTCATCCTAACTATGGTGTAGTATTATGGCTGGGCCTGGGACGATGGCCTACCCTGTACCTATGGCCGTGTGAACCTATATTCATCGTTTGTCACATGTACAATTGTCTATCCACTATAGTCTTTCGCCACTGTATATTTCTGTGGCACATGATTGTCCTCTGTATTACATGCAGGTATGCTGTGTACGTTGCACATACGTCACAGTTGATGACAGTGTATCTGTGTCCCTAACACTGTGATACTGAGGACTACCACACATCCTTCACAGCATTACATGCATATGTCCATTCTATTCTTCTTTGGCCTATGGGGGGGGTGTTAAGGCAAACATTACTCAAGTCCCTGTTTGTGCATGCTTCATGTTGGTGTTTGACCAGGCTCCGTTGCAGTCATGTGTTGGACAGTAGTGTGTCTGTGTGTTTGCCATGTGTTTTTATTGCCAGTACATCTGTGGGAGGTGTAGTTGGCACATGTTCCTCTTTGCAGGGACACCCATCCTGGTGTTTGTGTCATGCATCTGCACTTGGCACGTGCCATATGTCCTGTACTATTCCCACAGTCGTGTATGCCTTCATGCACTACTACTGCGTGTTACTGGCTGTGTGTATGTGGTACACATGGACATTGTGATGTTTGTCTTGACCTATTCCAATGCTAGACCGTAAACATCTGTCAATTAAGTCTTGTAAATCAAAGTGTGACACTCATTTTTATTTTCAACATGACACTCATTAACAGAGGAAGCTGGGATTAATAACATTTTATTAGTGTGCAGCAGGAGGCAAAGGAGTATGCAGTCAAAGTTTAGACATTTGTTCAACTCTATACATGTTACATCTGTATGAGCATTCTGTATACTATCATCCTTTGCACACATTAATGATGTTGTCAGTCACAAGGCATTTACATTGCTAGAGTACAGAACATTGTATTCCTACAACAGTGCTCAGGTAATGCTTATTACATGTTTTCCCATGAGGATAGCCCAACCTTGCAAGCCACATATTCAGTTAGACTGTACTTTGGTAAGTTCTGCTCTGACACAGTTCCAACACTGTTCATATTCAGTCCTCACTCCGTGTCCTACTAGGTTCCTGTGTCTCTCTGCTGAGCAGCTGTACTCTGTGTTACAGCTCACAAGCCTATCCTCCTCAGTAGAGGGATGACAGATACACCTGTACATACATGTATTATTCTCTAACCGAGCAGATGACTAATGCTGACTGACATACACCTGCTGCACTGGTTACTGCTAGGGTTAGGGTTCAATCACACTGCAGCTACACTACAAGCAATTACATGCATGAGAAGCTGTACTGCTATATTGTCAGGTAGAATAATATGCATTATACACTATTAGCTTCTAAATTTGCACGTCATATTATGTTTAAATATGTATTTTGCTAACATTCTCCCTCCTTTGATTGCTTCTACTCTATCCAGAGACATATACAACATTATTTCATTCCCTGGCGTCTTCCTCTGTGGAACGTTTAACTAGGCAAGTAATTTGATGTACATTGCAAGTAGGATTGCATTTTCTATTGACAAATACCACTACAGGTCTTGATACATAGTCTCGGGTACAGGTATGTTGCCAGAGTCCCTGACTAATACTTACATGCACAGTATCCCGCACTAGACACATGCTCCCAATATGAGCAGAACAACACAAATGGCAATCATGATATTCAGTATGACTGACCCCATCCACCCAATGGTTTGTGGAAATGGTTCGACAGTGGGTTTGGGCCTGGTTCCGCCATGGATGACACCTGCTATATTACCTGTAGGTGGGCGTTGCTTTTGGTCTCTTCATGTGGTAGTTGGACACAGCGATCTTCTTCAGTAAGCGCCGCGTACCAATTGTCAGCGCCGCGGTGGAGTCGTGTGCTATTACATTTTGTGACACAGCAGTTCTCATTGCATCCAGTTCATCAGTCTCATGTTCAGGGCGTGAAGTCACATTCATCCTTCCTCCGACAGTTTTGATAACTTCCTCTGTTCCTGATTGATTTCACTACTCCAGAAGCTGCGGGTGTTCCAGCCCATGTTGTGGCAGCTGTCACTGAAGTCCATATGAATCGGTATTCCTTTATCTCTTGCAGAGGACTGACATGTCAGAACAGCTTCCATTTCACCCACTGGCTTAGTAGGTGTCTCGACTGTGTTCCCAGTTCTTTGAGCTATATGTGTTATAGTTAGTTTAGCACCCACAGGCAATTGTACAGTATGTCATGTGACTGGAGCCAGATAACCCAAATAACAACTGCGGACCAATTCCCAGGTAACCATTGCTATGCTTATTTCCCACAAACAACATTACTATATTGTACTTTATTACTGATGCGGGTTACCTCTGCATGTAACAAATTCCTGTCTCGAACAGAGGACTGTTTTACAATTCAGGATGTTTCTGCACATCCTTCAACATTGTTCTCATGATGTTTCAATACAAATTAGGAATGGTGCTACAAGTAGTACTGTGATCTTTGGCTGTTATATGACATTTGTAAGACACAGTTATGTTACAAATACTCCCACCAACTGAAACTGTACCATGTTTATGATAACATACAATTCCTTTTTGTGTAACAGGTAAGTACATTGCCACGTTGTCCTGTGATCTCACAGAACCTGTATCAAAGTGTAGATATTCACAAGTCTCAATCTATCCGCGAGGGACAACATGCATCTGAAGTCCTCCATATGATGTAGGTATGGCAGTACAAACACAGCAATTTCATGTGTTCCTAGTCTCTATATGCACCGCATCATGCCTAGGTATCTGTTGAAGTGTGGAAGACACTCTGTGGCCAGTTCATCACGTATCAGTATTTGTATCCGTGTAGTTATATGCAGGTAAGGTCCGGAAATTATAGCGTAAACACAAACATGGTTAATAGGTGTATAATCATTAGGACAGCAAACATAAATGTCTTTGGGGTTGCTTTGTATTGTTATACAGTCTTAGCCGAGTGATTCGGGCTCTTTGGTATATCAGCTACAAGATGTCAATCAGACTTGATATCCTTTACCAGTTTGAGAAATGTGCGGTGGACCCAGGTCGACCTCTCTGCAAACTTTACTGCGGTAGGCGTTGCCAACAGTACCGGTACAGACATTAGCACTGTCCACTTGGCAATAATGTTCTTTGGATAACAGTGACATACACACAGGATACTGGTGTCAGCTATGCTTCCGTCTTCGTTTGCTCTTATCTGTAACAGACTTTAACTGAAGAACACTGTTACTAGTTAACAATCCTCTCATGTCACCTACTACTGAGTCATTGACCTCCGGCTCTGCAGGCATGACAGCTTTCCACTCTGGCACATGATATGCCATTCCACATACTACTTGAAGTGGGTGCAGCACTTTACATTTGGAACTGTTGTCATGCTCAGCAATGCTAGAGGTAGACAGCTCATGTAACTTCGTCTGGATGTCACCCACCAAACTCCTCTACTTATGTCTCGGGATCCCATTCTGGCGGCAGCAGTCGTGCTGAGTGTGGGTTGTACATGCAATTGACATTCATGGTATCTGAAGTAATTCCCCAGGTAGCGTGATTGTCTGGTTAACTACATGTGTTCTATTGTCACTGTAGCTTCTTTACAGCATGCCAGATCTAGGGATACTTAATTTTACTGGCACCTTTGCCACTGCTGCTGCATCCGGATTACTGGTTGTGAATGCTTCTACCCATTTTGATTATATATATGTGTAATCGCTAAACAGTATTTGTTCCCTTCACATTTATGCAGATGTATGAATTCCATACAAATAGTGCGGAGCGGTTAGGGTGGTGTGGGTAAACTCACTCCCTTCGGTTTAAATACTCCCTGTGCATGATATCTCGGCAAGCGTGACACGCTGCTGATGAGGTTTGTATGTGGTTAAGTAATTCCGTATGTTAGGGGTATTCTGTTAACCAAATGTACCATACTAACTGTTGAGACATGTCTCTACCCATGGCTCCACAAAGCCGCATATCTGAATATATTGGTCGTTAATATTGGCTTTATCACTGCGGATATGTGCAGTCCGTGTTCAAGGATTGCTCCTCGTCATAACCACGTCGGCTTTTCTGCTTTTCGTAGTTGCTGTTTGCATTGTTTGTACAGTTTCTACATCTAAACAGTCTGAGGTTTGTCATTCCTCATTCACACAGACACTTTCCAACTGTGGCGCTGCTTGTTTTGCAGGTGCATGAGCTCATGCCTCAACTTTCCTACTGTTATCCTGTTGCTTTCTATGCCCTGCACATTTACAATTACCTACTTCAGTGGGTAACTGCATGTAGTCTAATGCATTCAGGTTAGTATCGCATGATTAATCGATTTACGGTGGATGTTTTCATTCCCTATTCTTCCACTGCTGCTCATAAACATGCACTGCACAGACAACAGAATGACTATTGGGACATATGTCCACACATCATTTTCGCTACAGTACAAGCACGTGTTAAAGCTATCTATTCTGCTGCTTGAGCAGACACGTTATGCTGCAGGGTTTGGCCGTCTACAATGTCATTATCAATGACTACTGCATAAACTACTTCATTCATTCCTGTAGGACTCTGTCTACATGATCCGTACACATTAACTGTCACCTCTGCATCATCTAAGGGTATACCAGTGTTATCATGTCTGTGTGTAGTTATTTAATCCATATCGTATAGGCAACTGTGTGGTGTGCCATACACAGGTGTCAGACGTGGCGTTGATAGGTTTCATGTTGTACACCGTTCAATCACCATGTGAGGTTGACTCAGTGGTATGGTCAGACATGACAAATGTCTAGCACGAGTCAGGAATTCTATCTTCTCTTGCAGCGGATTGATCGCAACTGCATGACACATTCTCACAGTGAGAGGGTGGTGTAGTAACATTACGGCCGGGGCCTGTACTGCCATGGGTGCTACAACAACTGCCTGTACACAATGTGGCACTGACCATGCCACAGTGTCCAACTGCAATGAGTAGTCAGCTATTTAGCGTTGCTTACTTCCCTGCTGTTGCATCAAGACTGACGTCATATATCTCCGCTTACAATCTACGGTCTGACAACATGTGTTATGATTATTCACGAGACCTACTACAGCTGTTGAGGCTATCAATCGTTCTAGTCTGCATAACACTGTTTCTGCTACTGTAATCCGATTGTACTATGTGTTGTGCTGCCATAAGTGTATTAAAGGTTAAGGCAAACAATACAGCGGATTCCACAGCATTGTTTGGTATCCAGATTTAACATGTGTTAGTCGGGCCAGACACGACATCATTCCCTTCTTGTTAGTTGGCTCGGGTTCTTATTATATTGCTACCTTCCTATCGTCATGTGATGTTCTACCCTACTTGGTAATTGACCTGTATTCTCTGTAGTTGCAATTTATGCTTGCTTACTTTATGTCCCTGTTCTGCTGATAATCTCATTAATGCTATTGTATCTTACTTACATTGCTGCTGGGTAGGGGCCGCAAGCAGAATATCATCAATTAAAGTGGAGCTTGACTGGCCCGGGTGGAGTTGACACGGAATGTAGCTGGCCATCCCTGTGAGAATATCGTTGTACTTTCACAGTAGCCAGCGATAGCCGGGTATGGCTGTATCTGTCACCCTGACTGTACAAGCAAAGCAATACGGACTATGTGGATGTATAGGTATTGCAAAGTAAGCATAGCTTATATGTACCACGGTTAGATACTTCTGTGGCATGTTCATAGCATTGAATATAGTGTGTGGGTCTGGCACCAATGCTACCCTACGTATTCTTACATGATTTACAGCTTATACATACTGTACCATCCGCCATTCCCCTTTTGGTTTCGGATCAGGAGATACAGGGGTATTGCATGGTGAATAGCGATTACTTTGTGGATGGGGAATTCCCTCTATGACTTTGCAGATATCTTCTGGTGTCCACGGTCTATCACCTTCTGAGGGTTGGGTCCTGGCCTTCCTGTCCTGCATGATGGTTCGGTACTTCAATTAATTGACAGATATCCTCACTCTGTTTTAGTACTGTGTTCTTACTCGGGTGTCCCTAGGTATGTTACGTGTTCGGGATGTGGTTTCAATAGCTTCTATTACATTTGTTCGTTGTGCTACCTCTGTTGCCACAGGATAATTTGTGGGGACTAGCCTGCCCTCCGCTTTATATCCTGCATGTGGTAAATGCGATGGTAGGCTCTTGTGGGGGGGTGGGGCGATCGCTACTACTGTATTATGATCTTCTCTGTGTATGTATGATGCTTAGCCATTTGTAGTGTTCTATTCCTTGATTTTACCCTACCTCAGGCCACCGATGTGCATGACGGATACCCAAATGTCGCTGTTTTGTCGCGTGCTCATATTAGGGCTGCCACCTTTTCCAATGCATAATGTGGGACATTAGTGTTGAGCGTGTAATTTGCCTGGAAAATGCATACCCACGGCCAGTACATCGACAGGTATTCACGTTTTGCCAGGAGAAGCGAACAATTGTTGTAGCATTTCAGTTGCTTATTCTGTTTATTATTATATTTTGCTGTTCCACATACAAATTTACTGTTTTATGCTACCATTTTGATATATATCTGGGAAATGTTTGTCCTGAGATATCAGGACATTTGACATTGTTCGGTTTATTTACAGGACACGGCTGGCCAGAGAGGGCATATCCCTCTCAGGGTGGAACAGGTGTTTACCTTGGAACATATGCATCAAATTTTCAGGGATTACAATGTTTCAGTAACCATATGTTGCCTAATATGCCATCAATGTCATATTTATTAGCCCATTTTGCTGCGTAACTCACATTATGTGCTCTCTGCGATTGCATATTCTTCCGTCACCCGTCAAGCGCGGATCACATGATCTGTTGCTTCAATAATCTCCCATATCCTCTACACGGCTGCTCACGTACCCTTCTGTCATAACACGTGTGTCTCCTTCCCTGTATCCACTGTAGTGTCTCTAATCACTATTTACTCTGCTGTGTGTTCCCTGACCTATGTTCAGATTTAACAGTATGTGGGTAGGTCTTCGACCCGATATCACTACTGTTAACAGAAACACAATGTAGTCTGGTCCCTGATCTACAATAGACACAAAAGGCAGACACTCCTTACCTGGGCCTCCTGTTTAAGGCTGCACGTTTTCTTCTTGGGATCCAGTTTTCCGCTTTTCAGCCACAGATCAGACAGTAAACAGCCTCTTTACACACAACAATTCAGTCGGAGGTCTTTTCATTCAAGAAGAACCATTTCTGCATATTCTCCAGCGTACATGTCTAACCAGCCATGCACTCTGACCTGTAGCTTACCAAGGGAATTCGCATTACAAGGATCACAATGTGAAATAAGTTGTTACAACCAGACTGTACTTATCAGTAGGCTTTTCTAAGTGACAGCCGATAACACAGGAGGCTCGGGTTCAGAACGTTTTAGTAGTGTACACAGGCAGGCTAAATAATATACAGTCCAAGTATGAGAGTTTTGTCTGACTCTATACAGTAAGCAGTTTCTTTATATAGTGTTTACAATCAGCTTTTGCCCACCTTACTGGCGTGGTCGGCCACAGGGCATTTCCATCACTATGGTCCGCAATAGTCTATACATGCGTGGGTGCTGGGGTCGTGCTCTTAAATTGTTTTCTCATGGGAATAACACAGCCTTGCAAGGCACCTTGTACATTACAGTATCCTTTTGTGATTGTAGCTGTTTCAAGGACCCTAGACTGTTACGATACAGTGGACAGTTAATTTCTTAATCGTTGCTTTGTCTCTCTGGTAGGGAGTTGTACTGCTATCTTGATAGAGCTCACAAGGCCATCCTCCTCTGGGGAAGGAGTGCTGTTATGCATGTACATACATTTATTGTTCTGTAACCCAGCAAATAATTAATGATGACAGACATGAGCCTGCTGTACTGCTTACTGCCAGGTTCAGAATTCCATCACAGTACAGCTTAGCTTCACCAATTACATGCAGACTTAGTTCTACTGCCATATTATGCGGTACAATTCAATACATTATATAGTATTTGAGTGTAAACTGGAACTTCATATGTGTTTCTATATATTTCTGAACAACATCCATCCGGCCATATGCATGTTGTTCCGTCCTTTACCTTGACCGTGTGTATTTGTCCGTCCAGCTACGCTAATCTCCACATGTGATGTCCCAGTTTCCCCTTCTTTGCCTGTAGCACCCTGTTAGGTCGTCCTGTTTGTTAGGCACCTGTTCCGCTATATGTGATCGACTTCACAGCAAAGATAATCATCGATCACGGTGGTCCAACGACCCGACTTGTCCACATGTGTACAGTTATGTGCACCGTGTCGTATGCAAACATAGATGGTTTGGACGGGTACATACTACATGCGGGATGTACACATTCTGCTGACACATTCACATGCAGCCATTTACATATCTGTACCTGCGGTGGGTTGGGGACATGTGGGGTACGTATTTGCCAGCGTGGCATTGCCTAACACAAACATCTTACCACAGTCCAGGTATGCACATTGTGTGTGGTTGTATAGCTGCACCACGGATGCTAGCAGGTTTGGGTGCAGGGGTATACATGGGTGTGACTGACATGTACAATGAGGCTATTGTGTGGTACATCCGAATGCATGGGTTCTGCTTCTGGATATTACACTTCATCATACACCATCCAGTGTATGCAACAGAGGCGTTGCTGGGTCTGGGATATGTTGCTATGCACATGTTTGCCTGTGTTTGAGGTATCTTGCTTCCTTACTGTTGTTATGTCAGCACAGCTACCCGGCTATGTACTGTCACTACTGCTTGTGACCATTATGGTTGGCACCTTTTCCAATGCCCATAGTGGGGCATGTTATGTGGTCACTTCGAAATTTGCAGGACTACACATACTCAGGGCTAGTGCAGTTGACAGAACTTCACTTGTTTGCCATACTATGAGCTTATTCTGTAAGCGTTTGGGTTCCTTATTTATTTTCTTATGCCATGTCTGTGTTCCATATCGTAATGTATATGTTTTATGCTACTATTTACATGTATATTGCGGGAATTTGCATGGCAGGGGATCGGAGGTCATTTTCCATTTTACGATTGTTGCAGGGACACGACTGTCCAATCAGGGACTGTCCATGGCACATTGGGACAGCAGGTAACCCTGGTGACCATGCCCATGTCGCTACTGGGGTTTCCACCTTTTCCATTTTCCGATCTGGGATATTTCCGGGACTCACATCTGACTTTACAGGCCGACACATACAAACGGTCACTATATAGCATGGAAATTCACTTGCTTGCCTAAATAATATGCTTATTATTGTGGCAATTTCCTTGCTTATTCTGTTTTTGTGTCATTTAGGTATTTCTGTTACAGAAATAACCAATTCATGCTACCATTACATTAAATACGGGATATCATTGTGTCCTACAATGCGTATACGTCAGCCATTTCTATCGTTTTTGGGACACAACTGTCCATGGGTGACTGCCCCAACCAAAGTGGGACAGGTGGTGACCTTAGTCGCTGCTCCTATGTCGGTCGGTGGCGCTGACATCTTGACTGTACACCTTCTCTGAGTGTAAACACTGACAGTGCATTGCGGGACGAGCAGCGGTCTTATGCGTATCCTTTACTCCTTGGACGGGTACACTTATGCCTTCGTGGCTTCTATTTGCTTCTCCATTAATTTGGGGCGGGGACTATGTTGCATACTGTACATGCGTTTCATTCTGCACAGGACCTGGCTGCTGCCATTACTATTGTGGGCGGACCATGGCTGTCAGCACATTAGGTTGCTCACCTCATGCTGGCTTAGACACGCCTCCAGACGCATCCTACCTGGGCTCGCTCACGTACACTACGCACGTGTCTGTGATTCCGGTGCACTCTCATTAATATGTATATGGCGCTACTGCGCCGGATATTCCATGCACCGCCGGCGCAGGCCTTACGCCGGCCTTGCGCCGAGCTTCATGAATCCCGGGGCATGTTTTTTTTTTGTTGTGTCTTTCGGCTTTTCCCATGTTTGAATAGCAAAAAAAAAAATAAATAAATAAAATAAAATAAAAAATAAATAAAACAGAAATATCAAAGTCACAACACCATCTAAATACAACTTTATGGAAACTATAAGTTGCATTAACTAACTTTATTTAGGTTATTTTTTTATTTCTTGCACTACAGGCTCAAGACTTTGGGACTCCTTTACAACCATTTCCCAGATATTTCATTCATCAGTGGCTCCCATGAATGTGATGGTCCTCTACAGTAACCTACTCAGGGACAGTCTCCCTTCAGGTAGAGCTCTTCACATGGAGGTCAGACAATGCCATTGCAAGCCACTGAGTGGGATGATGTCAGGTGAGAGCTGTTCATACTATGAATCACAGTAGGCTTTTCACTTTAAGACCAACCTGTATCTGAAGAGCTGGTTTAATGTCATTATATGAGCTGTGCTATAGTGCCATGACAGAAGTGACATCACATTTGTGTGGTGACACATTCTCTTTATGCCTTCCAATCTACTGTGCAGAATCCATTCTTGGCAGAGCCCAGATATCATCACCAATGCTCATATGCTTCCCATGTGCTTCCAAAATGCCTCCTCATCCCCCTTTTCTCTGGAAGATGGGATTAGGTTCTGCCTCCTCATTCTTCCTCAGCTTCTCCAGCACTCGGGCTGCTAATCAAACCCAAGTCACATGGTTCATAGTCACGGCTTTGTCCATCTACATCACAACACCAGTCACTTTAATTAACTTAAGTGCATCTAGCATAAGTGGATGCGATTAAAAGTATGTATCTTTAAATTTTACATCAAAGACTCTCCTTGATGTGTTCCTCGTTGGTTTGAATTCTAAGAAGTAATCAGCCGAATACTGTCTCATAAAATGTAGACTGAAATCTAAAGTTGCAGTCTACAATAAAGCTTGGTGAATATATGCAACAAAGAAAAAGTGGGCATTTCACTGATGTCTTTATTGGAGACATTCTTGAAGTAATGGAGGCAGTCAGTCACCTAATGGAATAAGCTTTCACTGCAACATTCACCAAAGAACGATTAGTAATAAGACAGCAAAAAATACTGCGATTGGAAACCCACATGGAAAATGTCTGCTTGACATCTACCAGCTCTTCACTTCCTGGTGGAAATTAAACAAACAACTACAATTTTTTCTTTACTTCATAAGCCTGTTCAACTGCTTCAGGAAATTTCTCAGCTGCCAATTCATATCTGGGATGTGAGGGGTCCACTCCCCCCCCCCTTTTTCTTTCTGTAAAAAACAGGTGCTAAATTGGATGGTTTAGGAATAACTGCAAAACCGCATTTGGAAGGAAACATGACATCGTATTGAGAAACATTCTATCCATGTGAAAGATCAGATATGGTTTCCTAAACGTGAGGTCTAAAGCTCCAGGATCTTATAAGCAGAGGTGGCAAATACCATGAATAGTACAAAGTTCTTCAAAGATGGATAGAGATGTAGTACTCCTTTAAGGAAATGTTTTAAAGCCAGTGCATAGCCACATTTCTTTTCTCCCACAAGACTGAGAAGCATAGATATTGCTGATTCATGCACCTCAACCATGAAATAACTGAGACCCAAATCATGTGGCTATCTGAGATAGAAAAACATCAACTACCAGGGTAGTGCAAGGTATTGCTATACCTAAAAATGAAAACTGTACACATTTATGTGTGTGTGTGTGTGTGTGTGTGTGTGTGTGTGTGTGTGCGCGTATGTGTGTTGAGCACTAGCACCTTTGTGTGTTTTTCTCTTTCTCTCTCTTTGTGCTTATGTCTACATACGTATGTGTGTGTGTGTGTGTGTGTGTGTGTGTGTGTGTGTGTGTGTGTGTGTGTGTGTGTGTGTGTGTGTGTGTGCCTTTGTCTACATATGTATATGTGAATGTGTGTGTGTTTGTAGTTATCCCCACCCATTCCATTGCTTCCTACAGCTTGCTTTGAAGACACTTTCTGCCACTGCAGCCCTTTAGAAATTAGCTCCAGCATTTTCAAAATGCTGTTTAAAGCAAATAAACAACGATTTGTTCTCTTCAGGGTAACAATTACAGTCTATCAGATAAATATATTTGTAATGTTGTTATAGGTGCAAATCCAAAGCACTTTACATGGCTATGTAAAAATGAGATTTTCTTTCTTTAAAAAGTGGGTTAGAATATATTAAAATAAAAACTCTTCAAATTTCAACACAGAGTTGCTACCTTGCCTTTATAGCTAACAAGCTAAGGAATACTCACAGATTATCTCATAATCAGCCTTTGTATGTTGAATGAGAATTTGTCACTCTGTATCATACTCTGAGAAGTACAACTTCCTTGGAATTGTTCTACCAGGGGTTATTCTTTATAACACACGGACTTTCCTAGTGTATGTATTTTTTAAGTTTGGTAGAAATTATGAAAGAATGCAGAAATATTATTTATTTTACAAAAGATTATCCCATATAAAAGTTCCACTCCCTTTTTTATTTCTAAGTATATTATGTGAAAAATGGTTTATATAATTTTTTATTTCACTTTGCTGCAGAGGTCCCTACTTTTTAGGGTTGTTGGCATTTCCACTGACATCACTACTTCTCACCTTGGTGAGAAGCATAACATGTTCTTATTTAGAGAAGCATAACACGTTCTTATTTAGTTTACATGCTGAAAGACTGTGCTGTCTGCATTGATGATGCAGCTTTAGAAATTGTGTGACATCAGTAGAATAATATCACGAACACCATCCATATTGTATTGCTAAATGAGTAATAGGAAAGTAAATGTGAGGTGTGGATTATATCATCTGAAGTATGAGATGATCATGAGTCAGAAAGCAAATATTGTCACTAAACAATCTCGGTATTGGCTTTTATGAGGAATACCCAAATTTACATTGCAAAACAATAGCACAACACACAATACGAACCTTCAAAACCACTATGGTAATTTAAGAATATTTTTGTTTATGATATGAATGGGGGAAAACGTAAACAAATGGGTTCTCCTGAAAAAAAGTGGTTCCATGTTCAGTGCATTCTCTTTCAAATGGATAATCATCATCTTAAATGCATTTAGAGGAACAGTTTTCATTACAGTGAGGCACTCCCCACTACAATGAAAAGTTGTGTTCACGAATGAACTAGGTTTAATTAAAGGGTCAGCTGATGTAACAGATGGCATAAATGCCCTGAAACCCGCTTTCCATGCTCATAGGGAATCCTGATTCATATCACTTTATCACATCTCAAAAAAGCCTACAGTGTACTTTGTGAAATTACAGTGAATAAAATCAGGCTTAGCAAGTACTGGCATGTAAGAACATTGGTAGAATTGTTAGCCTATAAGTTTGTTTACAAATATACTGGAGTCACTGCTTGCAGTTTACTGCTGGGGAAACAGCAATGTAAAGTGACCTTAACTCATCTTGATGTCACAAGAGAGATGGCAGCAAACCATCATTAACAACATGGAGTGTGGACTTAAAATTAGCGTATGTTAACCAATAACCCAAAAATGGTTACAAAAGGAGGTGAGGATAATTCCATAACGACCCCAGAATGGTGTCCACAAAGTTAATAGTTTTCTCAGCAAGAAGTAACTGGTGTGTAGTTTCACTTCAGGGAGATCCATAACACAGATCTGTTGCTATCAGATGTGTTTGAGGAAAAAAAATGGAAGCATGTTTTAAAAGTAACAAAAAGCATTAAGGAAATGTTTGAAGCTCAGTGTTACTCACACTAGTAGTGGTTTTCTTGCCATGATGGGGCACCTCATAATTTCAGCAATTGTGTATTTTGCCTCCCGAATCCTTGCGGTATCACTAGAATCTACAACAAATACAATGCCGTGACTCTTCGCAGAGTACTTTTTCCAGTACTGCTGGACTTTTGGGTCACCGCCAAGATCAAAGATCACCACATCAAAATTTTCCATCTTCATGTCTGTCCTGGAAATTCCATATGTTGGAAGAACACCCTCTAGTGACTCTGCATTAAAAAGAAGAAATGTTATATTCTTTTATAACAGGTAACTTCAGACTTGGAGCAGGAAGCTTTAGAATCTAGAATAACAGTACTAATAATAAAAAATGTTAATAAAATGTTTAACAGAAAAACATCTAAAATTCTTTAATATTAAGAAATGTAGGGAGGAAAAAGGGATAGTAAAAACACAGGTAGTAGATCTAGAAACAATATCAGTCCAAACTGTTTACATCTTAAAAGATGTAAAAAAGATCAAAAATACCTCTCGTTAGAATTATCAATACCTGAACATGTATTTAGAAATGAACTGGTTCTCTGGCATGAACTAGGACAGTTAGACTATTCACCAGTCACCTTGCAGCCTGATTGTCACATGCTACTTGAATATTTTGTAACAATCTTAACCCCTTCAAGAAAAATAATACCTGACAAACGGAAAAAAAAAAAAGAATAAAGCATTGTGCCATTCCAGAATTCAACTTGGCTATTAATCAGAACCGAAAATAGTACTGCTGAACTTGCAAAGCAAACAAGAACAACTGGAAATGGTTTCTAAGAGCTAATACATTAAAAACAAAGCCACATAGTCATCTAAGCACTGACATATTCACCCAAGAAGTATCAGTGAATTAGATTTATAGCCTTACCCCTTTGGCACCTAACAAATACCTTCTTAAACACAAAGACAGTCACAGAAATAAAGAAGTCAGTGACAGTTACTCCATAGCCAATAACTACTGTTCTCTCATCCCTTAAACAAATGCAAGCCAGTTTTCATACCTTCATTTTTCTTATACATTCTGAGAAAGAGTATACCCTCTCAGATCATGCAGCAGATTGAGCCATGGAATATTCTTTGCCCAAATTAACATATTTTGCAAAGGGCAGAGCACCACAGCTGCCATTCTCTCCTTCACCAAAAATATATATGCCATGAATGATGGCAAATGCACAAGTGCGGTATATGCGGGTCTTGCCAAAGACTTTGATTCTGAGTACCATTCAAAACTATTAGCATGTGTCCCAAACTATGTCATTAAGAATAGGCCCCTAAATAGTTCCACATCTACCCAGAAGCCAGATGTATCCATTCATCCATTTCACCACCATTCTGTCCTTACCAACTCCTTTACCAAGTGACATTCTATAGGGGTCATTCCTGGGTTCACTCTTATTTTCAGTGTGCATTAACAATACTGTAAGGACCTTATCTTGTAATAACTACGTGTACAATGCTGCCAACCCTATGTTTTAGCACTCTGACAATGAGTACAGCAGTCATTAAAGACTTTGTCCTTAGTATGCCATTTTATAATTACTGTTTCTCTTCTCTAATCTTTACAATATGCAACTAAAATGCAAAATTGATGACGTTTAGGTACTCATAAATGATCAGCTTCCCTAAGCTGTCTTTCTGCTATTATAATGCCATCTGGAACATCTCTGAAAAGATCATTCTATTTAAATAGTTAGGTATATGGGTTGACATAGCACTCACCACCTATTGTTCTTAACAGCTAGGACTCTGATTCTACAAAATACCTTACATATCCCAAAAATATTAACAAGTTAAATATCCGTTTAAATAAACCTTGCAGAAGTATCAGTTATTCCCCCAAAATGGGATATCACTGTATTTCTCATTTAAAACCCAATGTAGTACCTCTTCATCTCCAGAAATAGTACATCACCACAACAGTGCTATGCAGCCCCATTCATTTTAACCTTTATAAATCCCTAACAGACAAACTAAAACCAAAAATTTATAACAGATTGCTAAGAGCACTGATTCTGTCTGCATTAGCACTAACCACTTCTGTACAATACCTTCTAAACTATAGGCCCAAACATTTGGGATATGTCCTACTTCATATTAAAACACTCCATCCTATGCAACCTATGCAAATTGCAAAAAAAATAATTAAAAGTTCTTTTGTTTAAACTTGCACTTACAAGTGCCTTATTAAAATTTCAAAATCAAAGTAAATTTCTTAGTTAAAATCAGATATGCAAGCATTTGTCCCTCCCCTTACTAGCTCTTCTTCATTCATTCCTAGCATAGACTACTTAAAAAATCATTTATCATTTAACCACCACACATTTTCACAACCAGCCATCCTTCTTTAATAATAGTCAGCGTAAACAAAGCTAAATGTCACTTCCTAATTTCTAAACCATTTGTTTTTTTCCAAAAGTGATAGAAGATTTTAACTCCTGATTTTGTAATGATTTGTAATATATTCCTTGTATCATTTACTTGACTTTTCATTGAATCACATTTCATTGAATCATATAGCATTGAAAAAAAAGTTGAAAACCCATTTAACTGAAAACTCACTTTGTCATAGGTTCATAGATTAGTACTAGGCTAACTGCCCTTGTGAGTCATTTTAAGCCTAACCAATTACCTCACATTAGAATCAAATCCTGCACCTTATGTCTCTAAGGTAAATACCTTAACCATTATAACAACCTCCCTCTTGGGAAGGGTTGTAGGAGGATCAACCACCCCTTTGCTTTAGGAGTTCTAGGATATCTCCAAATGAGACATCACTGGGTGGTGATCTTGGGGACCCTTCCCCCCTCAAAAAAAGTTGGTATCTTCTGTGGAAGACTCTTCTGGAGAGTCCAAGTGTTTCCTTTTACTCTTTCTCTTCCTGGGAACTTCTTTGGTGGGATGTTGTGAAGAAGTGTCAGAAAAGATTAGTATACACTGCTGAGTATTCTGGAGACTAGTTTGGGCTGGCTGTCCCAGTGACACAGATGACTGAGGCTGTAGATGCAGAGTTGAATGGAGTTGGGTAGTCTGAACTAAACAGGAAAGAGAAATCTGAACTCTTGGAACACATAAAGGTCTCTCCACCACCTCAAATGCAGAATGCCTTGGAGAAAAGGAAACCGACAGATCTGATAAGGCATGCTTATGGACAGTAGGCTCCCTCTGCCCCAAAGGGAAACTACTTGAGGAAAGAGTTGGAGTTGAGCTATCTAGCACTAAAGCTCCAAGGGCTAGAGATGGCTCTGACAACTTCAAAGTCAACTCCAGCACCCCTGATCTGGCTCTGATATTCGTCTGGCTCCAAAGTGATTTGGGTCAGGCCACTGAGAGATGCCAATGGTGTTGAAGATACCAGCATCTTCAGAGTCAAGGCAGATGACTCTGGGATCTTTGGATCTGATAGTTCCAAAACCAAAGATCGGATCAGAGAAAGAGTGAATAACGGGGAGTAGTACTGACAAAGCTCTCCAGACCTAATAGGGTTGGAGCCAAAATAACTTCCATTTGAATCTGCATCAAGAGGAATTTCCTCATCATCCTGTACATATTGGCTTTGGTCAGATGCTTGGATGATCATACAGATGATGTATAGAAGATGGTCTACAATGTTGTCTCAGTGACCATTCCAAAAAAGGGGAAGGGAGCCGAGAAGAGACAGGATCTGGTTGGGGTGATCGGATTAGAGGGGATTTTTCTGATCAGGATTTTGGATCTGAACAGGTTGGATCCAATACTTTAGCTACTTCATTCAGAGGTTAGGATACCAGAGCTGAAAAAGTAGTGGGATCTGGGGATCGTTTTCTCAATTCTCTATGAAAAGAATCTCCTTTCCTGTCAACTTCTTTGGGGTTTTCAGCCCCAGCAGTTGTGAAGCAGGTTTAGAGTGTAGCAAATCTCATAAAAATAATTTGTTCTTTCTGTCAATTACAGCTCTCAGATTGAAGGCCTTATCAATACGAGTTGGACCTGAACAGTAGATGCTTTTTGAATGTGCATCTGAAATAGGAATCTTATGGCTGCAGGTCACCCACTTTTTGAAACCAGGAGGTTTCTCAGACATACTTATAAGGCAAAGTAATGGAGAAAATGTAACAGAAAGATTTTTTTTAAATAAGTGAAGAGACTAATAAGAAAATATCAACAATGGTAATAATAGAAATAGTATTAAGTATCAAAGAAATACCAACAATGGTATTTAAAGAATACTCAAAAAATGAGTGTATAGGAGTTTACTACACAGGAAAATAGGAAGATATATAAAAACAACAAAAGATTATTAGATATTATATAATGGGAGGATAGTACAAGAAAGTTTACAGTAAAATAATTTGAGTTTTACTCATTGAAAATAACACGCTCGCTCGAGATTAAGCAGTGACCATGTTCGAATGCTTAGGCAGCAAACGAGATCTGAGGTTTGTTAGGTGACCAGGGAACCATGGGTAAAGGGAGAAGCCTGAGGCCCTCAGTGTTCCATTAGCTGGAAGAAGTGTCAATTCAGATCAAAGGATGGGATCCAAACCCAACAGTTGAAGAATGAATGAAAATGACAACATCAGATTGAAAGTTATGGGTTTACTATAATGCTTAATGTAAAGATAACTCTCTGTTGGCAGTTTCAACTTTATCAATGACAAGACTAAGATCTAGAGGAGTTAGTCAGTTTAACATGTAAAACTACCAGGGTACTTTAACCCCTCCCCTTCGTTCATAATCCATACTGCCTAAGGACCATACTCTAGATCTCTGACAGCCTGTATATGGTAGACATGAAACCAGGAAAAATATCCTGTCAGAGCCCACCACAAACAAAGGTACCCCAGTAAGTCAAGTTGGGGAATGGTGGCCAAGGATGATGATGATGAAGATGAAAACTGCCAGTGCAGGTAATGCAGTTGTGTTGTCAATGCCTGTAATTTATACACCCTCCTAGGTTGAAGTGACAGCCTCCAGGAATATTATCTTTCCATGAAAGATATTTTATGTGGGCTGATCACACTGGCTCAGTTTTGGTAGGTTCAGTTTCTCCAACATAAAATTCAGATCCCATGGTAATATAACTGTCATCTTTAGAGTTCTAGGAAACAAAATCCACTTCAGAAAGTCTTTTACTGCTCTGCTAGTGGTGAGTGGCAAGTCTAGAGATAGATGGCGGAGAACAGCAGACAGGCGGCCCTTTACCAAGGTAAAGGTTAAGCCTGTGTGAAGCAGTTCTATCAAGTACTGCAGGACCATTAGTACCTCCACTTCAGTAGGTATTAGAGCCCTTCTTTGGCACCATAGGGAATTTTTTTTTCATTATGTCATGTATAATCTCTGATAGCCTGTATAATGTATTAAAGCCCTGAAATGAACCCTGAAAAAAGGGAGTGATGAAAGTCACTTAGTGTCAAAATCTATGAACTACAGCCTTGTATTCCACTATGCCAGTTGCAGTAGCTTTGGCAGCTCCCTCTGCAAAGTTATAAAGGATGTGCATCAAGAGATTCGCAACATTAGGGGAAGATGAGGCTTGAAACAGCATCATAGAAATTAACTAGCTGCTCCAGCAACCATTCTGTGGTCGGGTGCATTTTGTATGCTTGATTTCCTTTGAAGTCCATCATGCATATTAGTTCACAGCCTGTGTGGCAAATGTGGAAGATGCACAAACATGCATCCAAAATCTGTCCATATCACTGGACTCCCTCTTGTCTTGGGAATGGACATAACAAAAATCTGAGGTGTGAAAGCCTTTGGGCTGCTGGACATACCAAGGTATCAAGCTTAGTAGTTTAAGCCCAAGCCATCCGCTGCCTTGAAGACCGCAGTCTGCAATCAGCCTTCTAAGTAACAGGTGATCACTGTGGCAGGGTTTTCCCATGCTGTTTTACTGGTGCCTCCTAATATGCCTACCAAAGCAGGCACCTCAGAATGACCATTTGGTGGACCTACAGGTCTTTGGAACTTTCTTTTCCAGGGAAAGTACTAGGCTGGTGGAACATCCTTCTCTGCATTTATGCTTCATCAACTTAAATATTTCTCAACCTTGTACTCTTCAAGTTGTAGGCAAGAGAGTTCATAGGTTCATAGGTAGATACTAGGCTATTGGCCCTGGGGCCTATATAAGCCTAGCCAAATGGTACCCTGGCTTTTGCCACCCAATAAAATTATTCTCCTGTGCACCTGTCAAGCAGAGCCACAGAAGTGATCCCCGAGGTGAATTTCCTATTTCCCATCCAATCATCAAGATTTTTCTTGAAGAGTGCTAATGAGGAGCTTTGTTTGATATAGATATGTAGTTTGTTCCAGAGTATGGGAAGTCTCTGGGACAGGAATCTATCCCTCCAGCATGTTCTGTTTATTGTGGTGACAAGATTTAGGTCCCTATAGCGTGCAGTTTAGAGGGATTGGGATTTCTTTACGTGGAGCATGTCCAACAGCTCTGGGTTTGACATAGCTTTGTATGTTAGGCAGAGATCACCTCGGATTAGGCGATATGTGACAGAGTAAAGCTGGAGTTTTTTGAGGCAGTCTGAGTAGTGCATCTGTTTGAGGCTGGTAATCCTCTTTGTGAGGTATTTCTGTGGCCTTTTCAGTTGTTGTAGATGTCTTGTGAGGTACATATCAAAAGGGGCGTTGTACTCTATAATGGGTCTAATGAGTGATGAGTAGAGGGGAACAATGACCTCTTTTTTCCTGGATGAGATGTGCCACGTAGAAGGATTTCCTGACTACTGTGGTGATGTGATTATCAAAGGAGAGGCTACTGTCCACCTGTATCCCAAGGTTTCTTATCACACTTTTGGTGTTAAGTAGACTACCGCCTGTGGTAGTTCATGGGTACAGAGTTTTTACCAAAAGGGATGACAATGCACTTTTTGGCATTGAGCTTGAGGCCATGGCTTTGACACCAGGCATCTGTCTCAGTGAGGCCCTTTTGTAGGATGTCCACATCATTAGGAGTTTTGATTATGGCTCCTAGTTTGCAGTCGTCTACGAACTTTGTTAGCCAAAGACCTTCTTGTTAGCCTGTACTTCAGAGAAGTAGATACCAAACAGGAGAGGACCTAGGATTGAACCCTGTGGTACTCCACTTGTCACTGGTATGAAGTAGGATTTAGAGTCTGCTACTTTCACAGTGTGCGTTCTGTCAGTGAGCCAGCTGGCAACCTATCTTGTGACATAGGGATTTATACCTAGTTTAGTGAGTTTGTCTATAATTCCAGAGTGGGGGATGGTGTTGAAAGCCTTGGCAAGATCTAGATAGGTTGTGTGAACAACCTTACCCTCATCTACGGCTTTGGTGACCGCTTCAAAGAAGTCTGTCAGGTATAGGAGACATGATCTGCCTTTTACAAACCCGAACTGGGTAGCGTCCAGAGTTTGGAGATTACCAATGTCATTGTTTATAAGTTCCATGATGATACGCTCCATAGCCTTGCAGATCAGGCTCATCAAGCTAATGGGGTGGTAGTTCCTGTGGTCCATGATGGCTCCCCCTTTGTGGAGTGGGATAACTGTTGCTGTGCGCCATTCAGTGGGCTCAAAGCCTGAGGTGAGGCTATGATTGATCATGGTACTTAGGTGGGGTGCCAGTTCGTTCTGTGATTCATGTAGAACGCAGCCTAGGATGTTGTCAGGTCCCATGGATGCTCTGTTCTTGACTTTGGAGAGTGTGTTTTTACCTGTGCAGCCGTGATTACAGGTACTTTGCATTCTTCCGGTATAAAGATGGGCCCTTTAGGGGATGAGAGAGGGGTAAAGTTAGCACTGAACCTATCTGCCAGGATGTTGGCAATATCAGTTGGTTCTGTATATTTAGTGCCATTGTGCTGTAACTCAGAGCAGATCTGAGTGTTGCCATTGAGATTCTTGACATAGCTATAGAATGATTTGTGGTTGTCTTTAGAATCAGTGGCGATTTTGTTTTTGTAACTAGCTTGGTAATGTCTTCATCATGCAGGCCCTTTAATTTTTCAAGAAGTACAACCTAACGCTGCTTTTCTTTTGTCTGAGCTAAGGAAAAAAAAGTCTGTAGAGACTCGGCACCTCAGTACATTAAGAGTAAGGGGCACTGCTTAGCACCTTGGGAAAGCTTGTCTGTAAAATAGTCCTAATGCCTGCATTAGTTTTGCTGGTACAAAGGATCAATATTGTCTTATTAGATGTAAGGTTTGCACTTAAAAGGCCAAAAAATACCTATCATAAGAAAAATAAATATAAAATACTTTGCAGCAGCCTAATAAAATGTTTTAAACTTAAAACTTTCTAAACGTGTGTGAAACAATGCCAATTAATCCGTACTCACAGAGAATGAACGGCACCTTTACTACATGATGAGCTCTGGCTCTACAGAGAGCTTTGCTGTACCATAACCTCCAGTGTTGGGGTGCACTTAACTGACAGTATAAGCAGCAAGGCTTAACTTAATCACATTGCTAAATGTATGCATTCAGTAGTACATCAGCTTGAGCAAGTAAAGCAAATCACTCCTTTATAACTTGATAAAAGAACACTTTTTTAATAAAAATATAAGATGCTTTTTTTTCTGTAGCATCTCACAGCAATTACTCATCTACCACTAGCACTGAGATGGTTCACATGTTCTGTGTGTAAGTACAAGCAGGTGATCAAGCGGGTTCACAATGTCTTACAAGACACAGGACCCTGTGTGTGTGTGTGTGTGTGTGTGTGTGTGTGTGTGTGTGTGTGTGTGTGTGTGTGTGTGTGTGTGTGCACGTGCATGTGTGTGGGCGTGCACGTGCATGTGTGTGGTGGGGGGAGCAGGCACATCATGGTGTACTAAATGAAGGTGAAGGGTTATTTTCCAAGGATGGGGACACCAACTTTCCATCTTCAAATGTATAATGCTGAATGGTTACAATGGAGCCAGCAAAGAAGGCAAACATGCCCACGGATTCTTTTAATGTAATATTTTTTTAGGACAAGTGTTGGATCTTTAAATACTTAAGATATATACCACAAAAAAGACCAGTTAGACTGTGTGGCCTTTCAGTAGGTGATCTGGTTTCCTCCCATCTCAAAAGACTTAGCAGTGGGTGAAATGGAATTGCTTGTAGGTGCGTATGTAGTCTGTGAGGCAGTGTGCGAGCATTCTGTGATATCCCAAAGCCCTGCACAAAATGAGTTTCAATGCCCTGCACCCACTGGGTGCCATCAAAGGTTCTGACATCCCTGCAAAAGATAAAGAAGGTTATAGGAAAACTTATGGATGGTAAATACTCCAGGCAGTAGTACTGGAGCTGAGTGGTCAGTTCAGAAATTTCTGACTACACAGGGAGAAGGAATAAACTGGAAGTTGGTAAACAATTTGACAAATTCTGGTTACACACATGCACGCGTGTGCACATGCACACACACACACACACACACACACACACACACACACACACACACACACACACACACACACACACACACACAAAACCATGTGCCTTTAGATGAGAACAATTAAGAAAGGACTCCTTGAGAGACAAGAACAAAAAGCAAAACTCCTAAATAGAAAGGATTCTTAAAGGCACTGCAAAAGCAAAGGGAAGCTAAAATTAACTTCTGCCAGAAAAACTATAAACAGCAGGATTCAGGAAAGAATGTATACAAAACACCTCTAAACCATAAAAGCAGCTTTGTTAAAACATTAGATCCTTCTTCTACCTGGTGGCCAGACTATACAAACAAATATTGCCCGTGGGAAGGAGCACATGGGATAATTATGCAGACATCATCTCAGTTTCAATAAAAGTATGAAATATAGCAAAAGTAGCTTATTTATTTATTTTATTTTTCATAGGGGCAAGCCCTCTTAATTCCATTACTTAAATCTATTAACTCCATGGTTATACAACCATGGGGAAAGGAAAAAAGACATACAGAGTGAATCATGGCAGATGCACAAATAGAAACCACAGTATCGTGATTTTATATAAGTAATTCCAAATCACTTTTTGGCAATCTGCCAAGTAAGTAGTAACATGCATTTCTACTTTTTAATAGCTGCTTATTACAGAACTACAGCAGTTTTCTGTTTATTGTGATTTATTGAAATGAGCACTCAGTGAATTGAGTTTTCAATAAATTAATTTCAATAATTTGTGACTCAGCTAAATGTCATTCATAGGTTCATAGGTTCATAAGTGTTTGCTAGGCTAATGACCACAAGGCATACCTCTCAACCTGGAAACATCAAAAATGTGGAGAAGGCCCATGAAAAATAGGTACAAATCTGTAGGCTGATTAACATCTAATTTGCATACATAATGATGTAATCCCACCCACACCAATGGAATTGTGGGATACCAACTTTCAAACGCAAACTGAAGAATAGACAACTAAAATATGGCACCAGAGTCCCCCTGCAGACATTCCAATGTCCCATTACCTGGCTATTTCACCCCATTTACCATAAACACTGTAATGTGCATTCTACTTTACTTCTACAATGATTATTTGGATTTCATTAAAAACTTATTTTACATTTTATAGCACAAACACTAATAGACATCTGCTAAACAAAGCAATACAGTATCACAATGAAAATAGTCCTAGCATTAAAACTTTTCTGTCCTTGAGACTCACATTAATTGAAACAGCATTGAAACCCACATTCAAAGAAAATGCATCTGGCCAGTGGTGGATAAAGATTACCTTTGGGCTGTTTTCAAATCATAGGCCCCTTGCACATGAAACATACATCCTTGTATAATACAGCACACTTGTTAGAGCGCATTTTTAATTTATTCTTTTGAACATTTTTCCACTAAGCAAAGAAACAAAATGCATGAGCTAATAATGACAAAACTGCCCAGTTCAGATAATTTCCATCATAAAAGTCTATCAAACCTCTAATCCACCAGTATCAGTAAATATGCACAATCACTGCAGAAATAAGTCATCTAAATAATTCCACATTAAAGAGGATCTATAACTAATGAAGAGGTTGCTGCTAGCAAACAACTTTATTTCATTTCTTCATCTACAAATAAAGTGCCTATTGCCCTTGAGGAATACATTGCCTATTTTACATAAAACAAAAAATAAACTAGGAATATTGCAATAGGGAATGGATGGCAAACTGATAACAGGTTCATAGTGACTAGGTATCTCTGCCAAAGAGGACATTTGCAGCACTGCAGCATCCACCCCCTTTAAAAGTACAACACAGTACAGTATCAGCAATCCATCTACATACTGTATGAGTAGAACCCACAGCCTTCTACATCAAATGTAAGTATTCTGCCTGTTGTGCTACTAACATGAGCAGACGTGACATAGGCAGTACTAAACTTCTCTCCCCCTAAAGAGCTATGTAGCACAAGAAATCTGGAAAAACAAAAATTTATTGGGTGGGGGGACAAAGGCACAAAACCAGGAACACATTTTAAACATTGATTGTATAACAAATCTTAGAAAAGCTGCTAGAATAAAATGTGTTACCACTCTGACTATTATCTGTCCCTTTCATTCTTGAGCTCCCTTTGGATATTTGTGTATCTACCTTTGGAGAAAGAAAAAAATATTTTCCTGGCTCCCTAAAGAAGTGAAAGGCATATGATCTTTGTGTTTAATTCAACAAACAAATATCAATCTGATCAATATTTTAAGCACAGAACCTCAATATTCTAAATATGTTATTTTTTTCCCCAAGATGTACTGTTGCAGTGCAGAGGTATGTAGACCTACAAAAAACATGACATGTTGGGTGTTTTTTTCTTGCTAAATGACTAGTTCTTTATTCAGCATGACTGCACGCATTTAATGTTTATGCTTTCCAGAGTGCCAGAAATTAAATCCCATAAAGACTTGAGTGCTCAGTATGTAAGAAGTCTGAACTTAAGCCTCTGTTGAGCACAATAGCATCTTTGAGAAACAGAGGTTAAGATGAGACACAGGCATGACTGTCAAAACAGGTGTTCATGTCTTAAAATGGGAGCAAGCTAAATCTTAAATTCATACATTCCTTGATAGGTATTAAACATTTTGAATTATAAAAGACAGATGCCCTCTCATAAAAAGGTGCAGAGAATGTTGCATGGTAATAGTTCAAGTATGAATTACTGAAGAAAGCTAAGAAGAGCATATTTTGTGTGTGAATTATATCAGATCGATTCACATCTGACAACTGTGTAATTATCTTCATGCAAAATATCTTACCCCCATTCAAAATGAAAAACAAAGCCATAGTTACATGAATTTATATTTCTGTACATTTTGTTGTGTCTGTTGCCATCAGACTGAATTTAATTTTAGGCAGTGAGATTGCGAGAGTGAAAGAGACACACACACCTCTTAAAGTAACTACTGCTGTCGGGAGATTAAATGTGGCAAGTAAAACCAGACTGCTTTCTCACTTAATTCAACAACTGCCGTTTGAGCCCTTAAATGACAGAACTGCCTTCGGAAAGAAGGCAAAGTAGACACACACAGTAACTGCCTTTTCAGCACTTAAACAAGAGAACTGCCTTAGAAAAGAACCAGTCAGACTGCTTTCTCACTTAATTCAACCGTTTGAGCACTTAAATGACAGAATGCTTTCTCACAGTCAGTAACTGCCGTCACGGGATTAAAACGTGGCCAAGTAACACCAGACTGCTTTCTCACTTAATTCAACAAAGTGACTGCTGTTTGAGCACTTAAATGAAAACCAGACTGCTTTCTCACTTAATTCAACAACTGCCGTTTGAGCCCTTAAATGACAGAACTGCCTTCGGAAAGAAGGCAAAGTAGACACACACAGTAACTGCCTTTTCAGCACTTAAACAAGAGAACTGCCTTAGAAAAGAACCAGTCAGACTGCTTTCTCACTTAATTCAACCGTTTGAGCACTTAAATGACAGAATGCTTTCTCACAGTCAGTAACTGCCGTCACGGGATTAAAACGTGGCCAAGTAACACCAGACTGCTTTCTCACTTAATTCAACAAAGTGACTGCTGTTTGAGCACTTAAATGAAAACCAGACTGCTTTTGCACTTAAACACCATATAAACTGCAGTTTGAGCACTTAAATGACAGAACTGCCTTCAGAAAGAAGGCAAAGTAGACACGCACAATAACTGCCATTTCAGCACTTAAATAAGAGAACTGCCTTTGAAAAGAACCAGAGTCAGACTGCTTTCACACAAAATAGAGCACTGCTTCCAAGTTCTTCTTACACAGACAATAACTGTGCCATTTGACCAGAACCAGACTGCTTTCTCAATTATTTCTCACTACTTAAATTAGAGTACTGCCTTAAGTTCAAGTTCTTACACACACGCAGTAAATGGCACTGCCGTTTGACCACTTAAACGAGAGAAGTTGGAACTGCCTTTGAAAATAAGCAGACTGCTTTCTCAATTCTCTGAAATTGGAGTACTTGCCTTCAAGTTCTTACACACACAGTAACTGCCATTTGAGCATTTTAATGAGAGGACTGCCTTGGCAAAGAAGGCAAAGTAAACCCACACAGTAAGTTAGCTGCACTAAACTGCCGTTTGAGCGCTTAACAGGTTAAAACACGGCAAGTAAACAGTGCTGCCTGCAGAGTACTGCTTTCTCTCACACATAAAGTAACACAAAGAAAAGACCTGGTCTGACAGAATTTTAAGCCCCTTACCTGTAGGAGCCGGCAGCTGGAGAAGAAGAAGATACATTGCCTGTATTTGCAGACCATTCTACAACAACGTTAATTTAAATTTAAGTAATGGCTCGAGCGAGCCTCAGGCATTTGACAGGCTGTCTGTCTGCACGTCATCGTGCATGCCCTTCACATGATGATATCATTCTGTAAAAAAAACAAAAAAAAAACAGGGGAATTCAGAAATTAAAGGGGCCACTCGGGAATTTGTGGCACCCCAATATTTTGCCCTCAAAACCGGTATTTACCGAGGAATTCGGTATGGTTGAAAGGTATGCCACAAGGGCCTTTTTAAGCCTAGCCATGCATCCCAAATACCTGACAAGTTCTGATACTCTTGATAAGTGTAAGCATGGGCAGGGAATTGGAAGTATTTACATGTTACTGCATCCATTAGAGACACAGGTGCCAAACTAGGGATTTATTTATGGCTTCCCATCCAGTTGTCCAAGTTGCACTTGAATTGGGTTAGGAAGGAACTCTGCTTCACATGGATAGGGAGCCTGTTCCATAGACAAGGTAGTCTCTAGGATACATACCTGTCTCTCCAGCAGGTCCTGTTTATATCAAAGGCAAGGTTTAAGTCTTTACAATGAGTAATTCTGGTTCTGTTTGTTTTGTATATATGCAGGAAGTCTGTCAGAGTGGAGTCTAACAATGCCCTGAATGCCAAGCATAGATCTCCCCTCAAAAGCCTGCAGGAAACAGAATACAGGGATAGGGCCTTGAGGCGGTCTGCATAGGACATTTTACTTACGTCCTGTAGTCTTTTAGTGAGGAACCTCTGTGGATGTTCCAGTTGTTGGATATGCCCGGTTAGGCACATAAAGAAGAGGAACAAATTCAACTGTGATGAAGTGAAGCTTGTAAACAAGCAAAAGTCAAGAGAAAAAACAGCTTCACAGCATGGAGCTACAAACCAAGTTTGAATACAAATGTTAAATATCAAGCTAAATCTTAAGTTCATACATTCCTTGATGGGTATTAAACATTTTGAATTATAAAAGACAGATGCCCTCTCATAAAAAAGGTGCAGAGAATGTTGCATGGTAATAGTTCAAGTATGAATTACTAAAGAAAGCTAAGAAGAGCATATTTTGTGTGTGAATTATATCAGATCATTGATTCACATCTGACAACTGTGTAATTATCTTCATGCAAAATATCTTACCCCCATTGAAAATGAAAAACAAAGCCGTAGTTACATGAATTTATATTTCTGTACATTTTATTGTGTCTGTTGCCATCAGACTGAATTTAATTTTAGGCAGCGAGATTGCGAGAGTGAAAGAGACACACACACCTCTTAAAGTAACTACTGCTGTCAGGAGATTAAATGTGGCAAGTAAAACCAGACTGCTTTCTCACTTAATTCAACAACTGCTGTTTGAGCCCTTAAATGACAGAACTGCCTTCTGAAAGAAGGAAAAGGAAAAGTAACTGCCTTTTCAGCACTTAAACAAGAGAACTGCCGAAAAGAACCAGTCAGACTGCTTTCTCACTTAATTCAACCGTTTGAGCACTTAAATGACAGAATGCTTTCTCACAGTCAGTAACTGCCGTCACGGGATTAAAACGTGGCCAAGTAACACCAGACTGCTTTCTCACTTAATTCAACAAAGTGACTGTTGTTTGAGCACTTAAATGAAAACCAGACTGCTTTCTCACTTAATTCAACAACTGCCGTTTGAGCCCTTAAATGACAGAACTGCCTTTGGAAAGAAGGCAAAGTAGACATGCACAATAACTGCCGTTTCAGCACTTAAACAAGAGAACTGCCTTAGAAAAGAACCAGTCAGACTGCTTTCTCACTTAATTCAACCGTTTGAGCACTTAAATGACAGAATGCTTTCTCACAGTCAGTAACTGCCGTCACGGGATTAAAACGTGGCCAAGTAACACCAGACTGCTTTCTCACTTAATTCAACAAAGTGACTGTTGTTTGAGCACTTAAATGAAAACCAGACTGCTTTCTCACTTAATTCAACAACTGCCGTTTGAGCCCTTAAATGACAGAACTGCCTTTGGAAAGAAGGCAAAGTAGACATGCACAATAACTGCCGTTTCAGCACTTAAACAAGAGAACTGCCTTAGAAAAGAACCAGTCAGACTGCTTTCTCACTTAATTCAACCATTTGAGCACTTAAATGACAGAATGCTTTCTCACAGTCAGTAACTGCCGTCACGGGATTAAAACGTGGCCAAGTAACACCAGACTGCTTTCTCACTTAATTCAACAAAGTGACTGCTGTTTGAGCACTTAAATGAAAACCAGACTGCTTTTGCACTTAAACACCATATAAACTGCAGTTTGAGCACTTAAATGACAGAACTGCCTTCAGAAAGAAGGCAAAGTAGACACGCACAATAACTGCCATTTCAGCACTTAAATAAGAGAACTGCCTTTGAAAAGAACCAGAGTC
>NC_056735.1:208792686-208957686 GCF_019279795.1 Protopterus annectens
GCTCTTAAGTGAAATAGCACTTTACTGTGTGTGTACTTGTCATCCTTCAATTTTGTATGTCCCCCACTGTTGCCAGTGGTGAGGATTGAGGCTCCTTGATTACTGGGCCAGTGCAGCAGAATCACATATTAATTGGTGGCAGTGGTGGGATAGCCACATCACATTTTAATCAGCTTGTAGTGGTGTGGATATTGCATTCCTATATCCTGTGAACAGTGGTCACTAAGGAAAATGTTTGTACTCTCAGTCAGTCACACAGTGAACATTCAGAGTTTCATATCACAATTGTTTTATTTATTTTTTTGTAGCTTATTTAGTCAGGGAGAACAGGCAAGCATGTCAGCAGAGGAATATGGCAGGCTGACAATGAGCCAATTGGCTGAAATGTGTCAGGGTAAAGGACTGGTGCACATCAACCTGACTAAAGTAGACATTATTGCAGCTTTAGTCACAGCTGCATCACGGAATAGCAACCAGGACAATCAGACTGGCCTTGGAGATGTACAACTCTCAAAAAAATGGACAGTTCAACCTTTCCATGGAGGACTTAAAAATCCATCTGGAGTTAAAGAGACTTGAACTGGAGGCCAAACATTTGGAAATAGAAGCAGCAGAGCGACCGAGACACCTGGAAGTTGAGGAGAATGACAGGCAGTGGCAACATGAAAAGGAGATGCTAACTCTTTGCCAGGGTCATGGAGGTAATGGGGAAGGGAGTAACTGAACCCCAGAAGCAACAAAGGTCAGTAAATTTCTTCCACAATTTACAGTGGGGCATAATTTTGATAAATTCATTCATATGTTTGAAAGGGTATGTAAACAGTATAATGCTGCATATGGTTCCAGACCCCTTTACTCCATGGTAAAGCTGTAACTGCTATTTCTAAATTGTCTGATATTGATTGCTTAAATTATAACATGGTAAAAATTTGTCTTTTAGAATGCTTTAAGTTAACACCTGAAGCTTATAGGAAAACGTTTTGTGACCATAGATGTAAGGCAGATGAAAGTCTGTGTGACTATATTGCTGAACTAACCACAAATTTTCATAGGTGGGTGAGTGGATATCAGGTCACCACTTTTGAAGGGCTGGAAGACCTTTTGGTGGGGGAACAAGTCCTTAGCACTTTGTCTGAGGACATGAGAATCTGGTTAGCTGATAGACAATGCTGTACTGCAGATGTGTTGGGGAGCAAGCAGGGCATCACTGCACAGGAATGGGACACCCAGTGCTGCTCATGGGTCTAAGGGATTCCATGGTGGGCAGCACAGACTGCCTCAACATAATCCGCCAGTAGCAGGTGAAGCCACTAGTCCAGGTACACATCCAGGACCAATAGTTAAATGTTTTAAATGCAACCAGTGGGGCCATGTAGCATATTAATGCCCATGGAGGCAAGGTGGGGAACAAAAGGTGAGAGAGCCAGTAAGTGGGAATGACAAAATGTCAGCAGTAAGTCATCTTGAGAAAACAAAGGTACCAAACTACCACTGGAGGTTATATCCTATCTTTTTAAATGGGAAAGAGGCCATTGCTAAGAGAGACACATCCTCTGACCTAACCATTGTGAAGTCTGCAATGGTTAAAGAGGAAGCACTACTTGCTTGGGCAGTCTATTCCAGTTAGAGCTTTAGGAAGGACCCCATTCCAAATACCTTTGGGTAGGGTTCATCTTGACTGGCAGCGTAGAGAAGGAAGCAATGAAGTAGGTGTGTTTGAGGATATCCCTGCAGATGTTCTGATAGGGAATGATTTTGATAATGCAGTACCCTGTGTGCATGCAGTTGCATGCAGTCAGGCTTGGAGAAAAACATGAGGGTCTGGTAGCCTGGAGGAGACCCAGACAGACTGCACACTTGCAGCCAGGACTGTTGAGCTGGTTACTGCAGGGAGAGAGCTACCCTGTAGCAGTGAGACTGAACGTAAACCACAGCTGCCTGTGGGTACTGATGTTCCCTTGGACAGAGTGACTGCAAAGGCAGAGGTGAGTAGTAGTACCCAGGCTGACAGTGAGGCATTGCTGTTAGAGAATACCAGACTTCCTGTGGAAAGGGATCTGGGAAGGGTTACAGAGAGAGAGCTGAGACAGGCTCAGCTCTCAGACCCTACATTACAAGGCCTGAGGGATGTAGCTAGTGGGGAACTTGATTCTGAAGGAAAGGAAGAGATCTGTATACTGGGACAAAGGGTTACTGTATAGAGAGTAGACCCCTGAGGAAGGGCTAGACCATGAGAGAATACAGCAGCTGGTAGTGCCCAGAGCCTACTGTCTGGCACTTCTAGCCATAGCCTATGATATTCCCTTTGCAGGTCATATAGCCATAAAACCTACAAAGAGACGTATTATGCAGAACATTTATTGGCTTGGGATTTCTAGACATGTAACAGGGTACTGCAAGACCTGTTAGCAGTGCCCAAAAGGTAGGCAAGGCAGGTGACAAGGTGAAAGCTACTTTGATGCCTTTGTCTGTGATTAAAGAGCCATTTCAGAGGGTAGCTATGGATATTGTGGGGCCTCTGAGCACCCCAAGTTCCACAGGGGAAAAAGTATATCCTATTGGTAATAGATTATGCTACCAGATACCCTGAAGCAGTGGCCCTGTCCTCCATTGAGGCAGAAATGGTGGCAAATGCTTTGTTAGAGATTTTCAGCAGGGTAGGTTTTCCAAAAGAAATACTGACTGACAGAGGTGCCGATTTCATGTCAGACCTGCTGTCTTGTCTGTGGAAGCACTGTGGGTTGAAGCACCTAAAGGCCACCCTACCATTCCCAGAATAATGGTCTTGTTGAAATGCTAAACTCTACACTCAAGATGATGCTACGGGCATTTGCAGACCAGCTTAAGAGGGAGTGGGACAAATATTTGCCCCATCTGTTGTTTGCTTACAGACAGGTTCTCCAGGAATCCACAGGTTTTTCACCCTTTGAGTTGCTGTATGAGCATAGGGAGAGGGGACCTCTAGATTTTATTCATGATGAGTGGGAGGGTTAGTGTTAATCCCACAAGGAGTCTGTTGTGGCATATGCCCTAAAGCTCAGAACAAGGCTCAGAGAACTCATGGGCTTGGCCCAGGAGAACCTGGCAGAAGCCAGACAGCAGAAAAAGGTCTGGTATGACAGGAATGCTCGAGCCGCAGAGTATGCTGTGGGGCATCAGGTAATGGTTCTCATTCCTGTCAGACACAATAAGCTGCAGGCAGCTTGGGGGGACCCTTCAGCATGGTAAGGAAGGTCAGTGATGTTATTATATGGCAGAACTGCAGGGCAGATGGCAGGGGCACAGATTGTACCATGTTAACATGGTGAAACCTTACAATGACAGGGAGTCCCTTGTGCTAAGGCAAGAGGAGTCTGAGCGGGAGCTATGGCTGCAGGGAGCCAGCCAGCCAAATCCCAAATTATCATGGTGGAACCAATGGTTGCAGACATATGATGGGACAATGCAGCACTGTACTGAGGTCACCAATGCCAAGACAATTGGAATCTCAAGACAGGGAATGGGGTAAGGTATCCGCAGATAGCCAACCCTCTCAAGCAATGTTTCTCAAGGGTCACTTGAAAAAACTAGCTTGAGTTTTTTTTTGGGAGGGAGAAGTGTGACACAAGGAAAATACTGTCAGCCCAACTAGCTGGAATTTTGTAAATAACTATATGTCACTTTTGAATATTAATATGATTTATATAGAAATGTAACAAAAGGAGACACTGCCAGCCCAGCTATCCAGAAATTTGTAAATAGTTATATGTCATTTGTTAATACCAGCATGATGCAATTACTTGCGTTATCACATGTATTAGAACTATATGTTATATATATATATATATTAAACTACTGGTACAGAAGTGTGTGGTGAACAGGGTTTGTACAGTACTGAGCTAACATGTAACCACAGCATGCCCTGCTGGCTTAGAATAGAAATGTATATAAACTATTGTAATCATGTAACTGTTTATGTTTAAAAAGTAGAAACTGGCACATAAAAGGTTAACTTGTAAAACTTCAGGAAAATAAGTTGATATTAAATTATTTTACAATGGTGCTATAAAAGTTATCTCTCAGTTTCAGTGTAGCAGACACGATGTCTAGAGCTAGAATTTTTTTGTATTGTCTTGGAAGAGAAGTAATTATTAGGTTCGAGATACAGAAATATTTTATTGTTTTATGACTTTCAGAATCTGCAAACATCTGAGAGATATGTATTTTTCACAGAGATATGTTAAATTATGTTAGTTTCTGACAAAAGGGGTTTAGCTTGGAAACTGAAGTCAGGTGACAAAAAGTGATGTCATCCAAGCTAACCCAGCAGTAATATTTGATATTAATTTAAGAACTCTCTCAGAGAGAGACTGAGCATTTTGTATTTTGTCTTTGACCTGGAAACATCCACTCATCATCACTACATCTGCACTTGCCTGGCTATAAGTAAGTTTTTAGGGCATAATAACTCTTTTAGATATAGTTAGGAATATAGTAAAGTATAGCTTAGATGTTTTCTTTATTTATTTGAGAGTGTCCTGCAATGTTGTTTTAAATATTTCCTGTAATTTTGAACTCTGATGTAACTGAATACATATTTAGTATTGTTTTGTTCTTTTATTATTTATTATGAAATATATATATATATATATATATATATATATATATATATATATATATATATGTGTGGCTGATATTTGTGAGACATATTTAAGCTCTGAGAATACTTGCATATGTATTTGGTGACACTGTACAGGCCACTCCTAAATAGCCTTGCTCTTGGTCAGAATACCATTTGGAGTAATAGTAACATTACACAGTAGGATTGGACACCCTTTGTTAAGGGCCTTACATAGCTGATAAGTAGTGGCTTGTGGCAACTGGAACTACCTTATAGTCTGGGAAGAAGCGGGCATAGCTAGTAAACCTGTGCTAGCCTTCCCCAGGTGTGTTTGTATATAAATCAAATCTCAAAGTGTGTGTGTGTGTGTGTGTGTGTGTGTGTGTGTGTGTGTGTGTGTGTGTGTGTGTGTGTGTCAGCTACTTGGGCAGGGACATGAAGCACTGATTGGACAGAGAGGGTGCTGGAGGTCTTAGCTTGGTCAGCCAGCTGAGATCTTAACTCTATAGCTGTGCCAGTGGCGAGTCTTATTTGGGATCTGGAGAAAGAGGGAGAAACCAGCCCCAGGCTGACTGTGATCTCTGTGTGCTCTTAAGGGAAATTGCACTTTACTGTGTGTGCACCTGTTATTCTCGCATTGTGTATATCCCCCACTGTTGCCAGTGGTGAGGACTGAGGCTCCTTGATTACTAGGCCAGTACAGGGGTGTCACAATGGTCTTAGTTTTGTATGGCCTTCATTCAACTGCAGTTGTTGGATGATCAATGTGAGCATGATTATTGTTTGAGATGCTGTCAGTATCATTAACTAACTTGGTCTGCCAAGAGGCATTTACTTAGGCACGTCTTTTCATTGGAAGAGCACATTACACATGGCTGATGAGTTGACATGGAACTTGCTTTGTCAGTCTATTAGTTTGCTGAGAGGCGTCAATAATGATATCAGCCAGCATTGAATGACATTTTGGTTTGCTTATGTATCTACTTAAATATGTTTTTGATTGGAAGCTTAATGTAAGGTGGGCAACTGACTTGAAAGGGTAATCATTTCAATAACCAATTAAATTAGTAGGAGACGTGAATAATGACATTGGGCAATATTAACAAAATGCCTTCTTCTAAAGTAATCCGGATTGCCAAGGGGTGTCCTTTCATATACAGCCTTTGAATGGAAGAGAAACTCACGTATGGTTGATGATTTGAATAGTACTTGTCTTGTCAGCCTATTGGTTTATTGAGAGGTAGTAACAGCAACATTGTCACACACTGAATCATTCTTGTTTATCCATGTTTTGATTGGAAGTTTATGTGAAGAGGGCCATTGATTAAAAGGATATTTATTCTAAGAGCCAATCAAATTAATAATAGGTGTGTGTAAAGGCATCAGATAATAGTGACAAATGTCTTTTGAAAAAAACTTATGGTCAAGACAATTAGCAGAGATATTCTAATTACGAAGTGCCACCACAATTATGCATGGTGTTTGGACTCAGCTGCAGCTGAGATTTATATAGTGATACGCAATAGAATATGAGCAATTGATTGAATATATCAGAATGAATCACCATAGAGGCATCACCTATGATCTTTACTTAAATATTATTTATTCAAGTTTCAGATGACATTAGGCTGTTATAATTGGTGAAAGCAATTTACTATGAAGAAATGTCACATTGGCTATATATACTTATTGGTCGAAGGATGTATGAATGAAATGTATTATACACATTTGATTGGTTAGGACAAATTTAAAAGTTTCTTGGCTGTTGTTTTAGAATAGGTCTGAAGAAGGGTAGATATTACCCTAACGCGCTCATCTATTTTATTTGTTTTTATTTATTAAAACACATTTTTATGTACATTGCCATGGTGGTTGCACTGGTATTCTGTTGGTTTTATACATGTGCTCTATAGTGCTATCCTTTAAGAGATACAGTCTTAATTTTGGTTTTGATAATATATATATATATATATATATATATATATATATATATATATACACGTGTGTGTGTGTGTGTGTGTGTGTGTGTGTGTGTGTGTGTGTGTGCGTGGAATGCATTCCTCTGGTCGATAGTTTTGTTGATTGAAAGTGTGACAGTTACATGGGGGCTTACCCCCACTAAAAATGTTTTAAAGTTTGTTTCGTGTGTTAATTTTGAGCCTTTGTGCTTTATTAGCTTAGCTTTGATGTTTTGCTTGGTAGGCCATGCAACATATATCTATATATATCCCACATATAAACAACAAAGATTGATATAGTTCTCACTATCTAGTCAATGCAGTCAACAGAAAAAAAAAACAGTAACTGTAATCACGTTCACAGAATAGAGTAATAATCTTGAGAAAAATATTTGAAATTATGGATAAAACTATGGTAGCTCAGATAAAATTAATGCTGTTACTTCTTTTTGGCTAGCAAAACTAAATCCCAGCAACTGAGACAAAGACATGAAGTGTCAAGCAGCCACTGGGGAGCTGTAGGAAGGGGTTATGCCTTTGCTGGAGAAATCAGATCCTACTGAAATAACTCCTGAACGAGTCAATACCCATAAATAATGAGGTACTGGAGATAAAGAAATGGGAGAATAAATTAATAATATAACTCTAATAAGACCGTAAGGTCCAAAGATCTAAATTACAAAACAAAAAGAAGGTATGAGGATATAAAACTCATGGAAAGAATCAAAGGCAAAAGAAATATGAGCAAGATGCTAATTTCAAAAGCTTAGGCGTTCCTTACCTTGTCTGACTATTTGAACCACTGAAGTTTTCCCTGCACCATCTAGCCCAATCACTAGCAGGGACACCTTTTTCCTAAAGAAAAAAAGATAACACTTTCAGAGCATCCACAAAATTATTCTAAGTGCAATTAAAATGAAATTACATTATTCTTGGAGTAACTCTTATTTGTTAATTTTGTGATTGTAAGTAATTCTTAACGTTATGAAACACATCATGCAGTGACTGTCACAGAACAGAAAGAGCCACATATCTAAATCATCAACATAATATCATGGTGATTATGGAGTTATAAAACATGAAGCACAAAGAGGCAATGTTTTTGGTCTAATAAATACTTGGTCAGGATGCAGAAGGTCTTGGGTCTCATGAGTTTAGGTAATAATAGAAAGTGATTTTCTCAAGTACAGCAGTAACTTACCATTTGTAAGACATTCTTTCAGTACAGTTAACTCAGCAATACGTTATACATTATTTACTTAAATATGTATCTAAAGCATAAAGCACACATAAAAATGAATCCTTTCTGGTAAAGTGCACCTTGTGACCCTCTGTTTGACATGCATTAAAGAGTTGAGGAAAATAACTCAGAAGGATAATTTTTTTTCTGATCTGAGTAAAACAAAACTAGACATCAAGAATGTTCGTGGAATCCAGAAACTTTATTAATATAACACCAAAAGACATAAACCTAAGCACTTTCATCCCCATAGCAGAACGCGACTTTATCAAAATTACGTACCCGAACTAGCTGGTTGCAATATATGCAATATATTGTCAACCAATCAAAAGCAGTCAGCTGGTTAAAAACCCAATTTTATTTAAAGAGACACAATCAAAATATACCAGTCCTACTAATACTAATACAATAGTTAAATCATAAAACATCATAAAAATCATAGTTTAAAATAACCATGTGTATAAGACACAACAGAAAATAATAGAAAATATATTATTCATTCACAACTGGATAAACATATGCTTCTTGTACATTAGTTTTATCCCATTTCTCTGATAAAATATATTGAATTGGAGATTCTTCGTGGTAGAAAAACTGTGTTCACCCATTTTAGGTGATGCAAAAGACCTGTGCAGACATGATAACGTATCAGTGAAAGATTCTGCAAAATGTGGAGCTATGGTTATCCCATATAAAGCCGATACTCCTAAGATATGTAACATGGTTAAAAAAATGGATGTTAACTTTTACCCCAGAGTTGACAGCTAAGATAGGACGGGTCTATATTATATTTGCGAATGCTTAGGTTGTCGAATACAGCATGATCGACACCTAATGAACGAACTGCGAGTACATCGAATGCTGGAAACCGTGAAATTTGAAATCCCGATTCGGCACAGTCACCCCTTCTGCGGTGTAGCTCCATAAGGTAAGTGTGCGATAGTTATGGACCTTAGGGTTAGGGTGCGAGTTAAGGTAAGTGCATAGATAGTAATGTATGTAAGGGTTAGAAGTAGGGATTGGTTAAGTGTATGTGTGTGGATTATTTGTTTTGTTTGGGTATAGCTTATTAAGGTAAGTGTGAGATAATTACGGACCTTAGGGTTAGGGTGCAAGTTAAGGTAAGTGCATAGAAAGTAATGTATGTAAGGGTTAGAAGTAGGGATTGGTTAAGTGTATGTGTGTGGATTATTTGTTTTGTTTGGGTATAGCTTATTAAGGTAAGTGTGCGATAGTTATAGACCTTAGGGTTAGGGTGTGGGTTAAGGTAAGAACATAGATAGTAATGTATGTAAGGGTTAGAAGTAGGGATTGGTTTAGTGTATATGTGTGTATTATTTGTTTTGTTTGGGTATAGCTTATTAAGGTAAGTGTGCGATAGTTACGGACCTTAGGGTTAGGGTGCGAGTTAAGGTAAGTGCATAGAAAGTAATGTATGTAAGGGTTAGTTTAGGTTTAGAAGTAGGGTTTAGGTCAGTGTATGTGTGTGGTTTATTTATTTTGTTTGGGTGGGTAGTATGTAGCGAGTGGTTTAGTGGGAAGTGTGTTTTGTTTTCATTAGTGGGTGGAACGGTGTTGGCCAAGTAAAAGTATTCGGTGATGTGTTGTTCTGCATTATGAGCTTTTGCTGACTTGTACGTTCGCTGAATAGGTGTTTATTATGTTGTATTCGACAACCTAAGCATTTACGAATATAATATAGACATGATAGGACATACACCCCATTTATTTACAGTAGGGTCAAAAACATTAAAGGTTTCCTTGAAAAAGGGAAAATTACACAAGTGAATAAGTCTATTAGGTCAAAAGATGGCAAAATGTGGTAACTTTAAGTATTGTAGGTACATAAATGAGGGTGTGTAGATAGTTATGATAGGACTATACCTTGTGCTGGGCTTTGCAATTACATTACTGTTAGGGCAGTATAATTAGCTACTTGTATCCTATGTTCAGTCATCTATGTTGGAAAAACAAAAAGGAGGCTCAGAGACAGGATATATGAATATATGAATGATATTAAGAAAAGCAAAAACAAAAAAATCATTGTGTAGGTATTTGATTACTTGTGCTGATTTCAAGAGAAATATTTTCTTTGTCATTGACAGAATGTTCTAAAATATGAAAGGTGGTGATAGTGATATTTTATGTGATTTTAAATAATTGCATTGGCAGATTAGGTTAGTGTTTCTTTCCAGTGTTAAACAGTGTGCACTTAATATCTAAAAGTAATTTTCAAAGAGCATCTGTTTATCCAGTTGTGCATGAATCATATATTTACTATTATAGTTTCTAACTTGAGATTACCAGCTGATTGCTTTTGATTGGTTGACAGGCATATGTATTGCATCCAGCTGGTTCTGGTAAGTAATTCTGATAAAGTCTCATTTTGTTTCAGTGACAAAAGTGCTTACATTTATGTCTTTTGGATGTTATATTAGTAAAGTTTCCAGTTTCCAGAAATGTTCCAGGTATCTAGATTTGGTTTTTATTTTTTTAGTTTTTCTTTTGATAGCCTGACACATTACCAGTGGATTTAACAATTTTCCTTCAACAACTTTCCAGTTATATTCCTGCTTCAGCGGCTTCTGCTTTTAATGAATAAACTGCTCGTCCATGAAATGCAATGGCAGATTTAAATGGTTCATCTCAAAATTTATATTCTCATCACAATGACTCAGTAGCACATAACAGTTACAAGGATGTTATGTCTTTAGAAGTGTGGTTAAATTCTTTGATTTACAAATTTCAGGAGATAGATGAAAGAGAAACAGGCTTTTTGAAATTAAAAAGACTTGAACAACAACTGACAAAATAAAAAAAAATAAAACTAAAAAACTTACTGGAAACTCTGCCAGGGAACACACAACTAAGTATGATGAACTGTTTATTAAAACAAATAATGAGCACATTCACCTAATAGCACACAGACTTCTTCAGAGAAGATTTCTGATCTGAAGAAGTCTATGCTTTTAGACAAAAGTGCGCATTATTTATTTTAATAAACAGTTCATCGCATTTGGTTGTGAATTCTGTAGCAGAGTTTCCAGTGAGTTTTTTTTAGTTTGTTGTTTTGGTTGTTTTCTTGTTGGTCATGAATTTGGCTGAATGTATTAAGGTTAAACAGTTTCTAAAAGGGTTGTGTTTTTGGAAATATCCTGTCAGAATTTTAGTTAACTCATTTTTTTCACAGTGAGTAGTTGGAATTATTCGCCAGATCTGGTTATGAATTAATGAGACTGGTTATTAAAGACAATTAAGATAAATTGCAAAAGGTTAACCAACATATGAATGATATTAAGAAAAACAAAAACAGTAATGCATTGTGTTGGCATTTGATTACTTACGTTGATTTCAATGGATTATATTTTCTTTATCATCGACAGAATGTTTGAAAATATGAGAAGTGGTGATAGTGATATTTTACTTGATTTAAAGAATTGTATTGGCAGACTGGGTTAAATGTTCTTTCCAGTGTGATTAAAAAGTGTGCACTTAATATACAAAATAATTTACAAAGAACATCTGTTTATCCAGATGTACAAGAATAATATATTGTCTATTGTATTTTATATGTATGGTTATTTCAAAATGTGATTTTATGATGTTTTATGATCTGACTATTGTATTAGTAGGAATGATTTTTTTTAATTGTGTCTCTTTAAAAAACTTGAGTTAATAAGCTGACTGCTTTTGGATAGTTGACAAGTGAATATATTGCAGCCATCTGGTTCTGGTAAGCAATTCTGCTGAAGTCCCATTTTGTTTCAGGGATGAAAATGGTTAGTTTGATGTTTTTTGATATTACATTAGTAAAGTTTCTGGTTTCCACAAATATTCTGGGTGTCTAGTTTTGTTTATTTATTTATTTTTTAAGTTTTATTTTTGATAGTTTACTAGTAATTTAAGAAAGTTCAATTGTTTCCGGTTAACTGATTCTAAATTAATATTTTATGAGCCATATAGCCATATTAATGTAAACACCAATTAAGCACTCAGACTAAATGTATATAAAATATTGCAGGACCCAGTGAAGAGTTGTATCATTCACTGAAAGTTTGAGATAGTAGTATATTCTTTTTTTTGGCAACATTTGGCTCCTGTTTACCAGTGACTATAAAGCCTTCCCATCACTTGCCTACTGGGTCTGTTCTTTCAACCAGAAGGCAGGAGCCCTATGGCCCTAAAGGCATGGAATGAATGGCAGAGATAGTGCTGTTTTGTTATCCTGTTCAGGGAGTCAGGGGTTTTACACTTAGCTTTATAAATTTCCCTTTTTTACTGCATGCCTACTGTGTCCCAAATAATGATATACAATGGGTTTGTGTGATAACATGTTTAATACTTCTGTAAGAGAAATACTTCAAATACCTTTCCTCCTTGAAGGCAAACCGCTAGGTCATAGTAAGGACTTTAAACATCTATACCAATGGAGTTGGTCTTTAATCATGACTTAAATTTTATTTATTTGTTTATTGACATCAGTTTGACAGTGACTTTGATTACAATTAAGCAGGGTGTATAAAATTCTAAAACATATTTAGCACATTGCAATATTTCTGTACGAGCTGAGTTGGGTTGTTGAAAATGAGGATGAGAACATATCTGTCGCCAGGGGTCAACAACAGAATTCTAGAGACAGGAAGCCAAAGCTGGTAGCAAAACTGGGGTCTAAAATTCTCTGGGAATCAGGTGTTTCAGCTAAATTGGTTTCTCTTATGCTCTGCTGATGATGTCATAAGAAGACACATGCATGTCCACAGCTAGAGGGGCTTGGCTTTATTGACCTGAAATTGTCCATAAAAAGACTTAAAAGTAAAAGTAAAAGAAAAAAAAAGTCATGGACATTCAGAATTGCCATTTAGCTGAAACATCTGATATCCTTAAAGAGTAATTTACATATATCCCATGTTGCCTCTGATTCAAGAGGTTTAAGGTATCACACAGTGGAAATTCTAGCTTTGCTAGATTTTTCTTTTTGTGTTTTTAACCAATTGGTTTTCCTGTGTGACCTTTTTAAACATTGTTTAAATTAATTCTGAAAGGAAAAAAATGTAATGTAATCTTCTCATTAGGCTGCACAATTTGTGTACATTCTATCTATGTAGTAAAACATGCCTTGATGCTATTTACCAGGACCATACTCAAGATTTTTGGAATTGTACTCCACACCAGCTTCTAGAATATAACTCCTATAACAAGCGTACCTCCCTTACCACAGACAATACACGTTTCTGGACAGCATACCAAATCAGCAGTGAAAAAAAAATCCTGAAATAACAACTTTAAGCAAAAAATGTTTTAGCTAGGTATTGTGAAAAACGTAATTTATATAACAATAAAACAAAACCATTACACACATGATAGGGCTTTTGTATTCATATGCTATATATGCTTGCATACCTCATTGTATAATATAAATTTTAAAAAGTATGCACTGTGACATATATGGCCTATGCCTGGTTATATCCTTGCTATTCACCCTATTCACCAACTACTTTTGAATTCTTGGAGGAATCTAAATGCAGAAGTATCCTGAAGAATGTTCAACTGAAGTAAAACAAAAAAAAAAGCTTAATAAATTAGCCTTCTGAAAGACTAGACATACTAAACAAACAGCTTATTTCCTGAAAAGGTAAACTTGAAAGAACAACTTAAAGCATATAATGTGCAAACTACTCAAATGCCAAGAGCTAGTTCTAGAGATACTGGGCCTTTTGATCCACAATGCTTTATGCGTATTTAAAAAATTTGGAAAGTTACTATGCAAAAAAGAATAGCAGGAGGACCACTATATCCATGCCAGCATAATGTATATAATCCATATGGGGATTTACAATTAATTTAAAAGCTCAGCCACACAGGTTACATGTGTTCCTACCCACATCAAAGTCAAGCTGTTATTGCGGCACTCCATAAGTTATACATCCATGTAATATTAATGTTCCTACCTGGTTGGTTCCCGACGTCTTCTCAAGAAATTCCAGCAGCATGCCATTTTTTGATTTGTTTAATGGAAAATCACTTGGGTCTTGCCAAGAAGTGTAACTGAAACAGAAACAACAGTAAAATTTATATCTGAGGATAAGCTTCAAATACCACTAATTATTCTTTATAATATTGTAAACAGCTTTCTGACACTATGATATCTTGCTTCTCATTTTAAACTGACATTTGCCATTCCAATGCTTTTTGGCTCCTCCACTCTATATTTATATCTATACATATCAAAAGGTCGAAAGACCAGAGGTTGAGGTTTCAAATACTAAAATCGAACCTCAGAAGTTTGAAAGATCGAAAGAAAGAAAGAAAATAAAAATCAGCTTTTTTACAGGGGAGCAAGCCACTCTCAAGTGCACTCTCATAACCCCTGCAAAGTATGTATAACAACATCAAGACTGCACAGCATTGGGAAAAGGACAAATTCCCAATCCCCAAAAATACTAGCAACAGGCAAAAATGTCACATCAATTTTCCAGACATTTCACCAAAGTTGTCTTTTAATTTGACCACACGAATGACTCCCATATATGTACTTTGACCACTTGGCTGTTTAGTTATGTGTCACACACTAACATTTTATATATATATATATATATATATATATATATATATATATATATATATGTGTGTGTGTGTGTGTGTGTGTGTGTGTGTGTGCGCACGCGCGCGTGTGTGTAACATGTTTTACATGCACGCATGCACACACACATGCACATATACACTCTCACATTCCCATATGCACATACACACGCACACACACGTACACAAATTCACATTCACACATATACACACACAGACACACACATATAAGCATTGCAGCATTTGATACTACTATTGATTGATAACAAACCAGTCCCAGAAACAGCTTTCTTCAGAATGCATAATAGGATTATTCACATGTTCAACAGAAAAATAGTTTCCTTGTAACAGAGTAACATGAGAAAGCATAACCTAATGCTTTATAACAGCTTTCACAAAAGAAGTTCATTTTTGAAGTTCTTCACTAAATAATTTTCAATTGCATTAGTACTTGCAGTCCCTTAAGAGTTTTTAATATACAGAAAACAGAAAAACAGAATGAACTGATGTCTCACACACAAAAGGCAATTTATTGAAGAATCAGTGCTTCATCCTGAATTCATTCAACAGGACTTCATCTGAGTAAAAAAAATACACTAATCTTCCTAGGATTCCCATCTTTTCAAATGTCCAAAGTGAGACATTTTTTGTAGAAATGTCAGATTTTGCGGGACAAAACATACCCCTGACCAGTACAAAGGATAGAACTTCACTTTTTTGCCAAAATAAACGCTTATTCTTGTAGCATTTGAGTAACATATGCCATTTCATATAACATTTAGGTGTTTCAGATAAAAAATAACTGTTTTATCCAACTATTAAAGAAAACTTAGGAAATATTTTTGTCCTAAAATCTCAGGACATTTGCCATTTTTTTTATTTTTTCACAGGACACAACTGCCCAAAGAGGGACTGTTCCTCGCACAGTGGGACAGGTGGCAACTCTTAATCTTCCAGACAAAATACTTTATGTTAACCAATCATGCAATCTATTTAGCATATCATAAATATGTATAAGATCACTTTAAAAACACAGCAACACAATCTTATTACAATCAATAATGAGTGTTAAAATTAAAAAAAATATATAACTGACAACTAAACTATATAGAAATATGTAAATAAATAAATAATATCTACATATCTAAATATATATTTTAAATACATGGATATATATATATATATATATATATATATTTATATATATATATATATATATATATGTATATATATATATATATATACATATATATATATATATATGTATATATATATATATATACACATATATATAATTTAGGGAATGTTGGCTTTTCTTTTCAATACACTCACTATCGACAAATGGCATTCATCCCAGGACTTGTGGAGGTATTGAGCCTCAACTGTCAAACCAATACTTTAAACTCTAACAGGGTTTCAGAATCACCCATTGTTTCCACAGGTAGTATTTTATTTGGAAGAGTAGCGTAATTTTTACTCTGGCAAAGTTTTAAAGTGATTTTTACTGTGTTTTTGTTGAAAAAAAGTGACTTTTAAGGACTTTAAATTTTTACCTGCTTTTGTTACTTGTTTTCCCCAGGAAAAAGGCACCATTTTTGGCTTGATCTTGGAGTTAACTAGGAGTCCCATGGCCAATCCTTCTTCTAGCCACAAAAATAAAAAGTTATGCAAACAACCTTTGCCACCAAAACAGGATAGTAATTTGCCTCAGCTACAGGTAGGTGACTCTGCTATGGCCATAGCATCTTCCTCTGACCTGTTGTCTTTTGCTCTGAATCCTTCTGGTGTAATAACTACAGCTACTATGGACAGGGGGTCAGCCACATTCTCTGCAGCTGTTGGGGTCCCCTCAGTGACCAAGGGGAGAGCCACTTTTTTTGATCTTGGGAGAGGGAAAGGGAAGGTTTCCTGTTTATTCCGAATGTTGTGCCCATCCCTGGGAAAGCTGCTGCTGCCATTAATAACACTGTTGGCCCCGTTTTACCTGTCAAAAAGAATAAGAAAACTAAACATGTATCTACTCCTTCTCAAATTTCCTTAGACAGGAGTAGCTTACTGGGTCTGGCTTAGGATTAACTCAGGTTATTGATCCTTCTTATATGGTGGGTTTTGGTAAAAGAAAGAGGATACCTCTTTTCCTGAAAAGATTTAAGATTCTGAATCTGTATAGGAAGCTGAAGGGGTAGATACAGGGATTTTGCTTCAATTTTCTGATTCAAACTCAGAGGAGAATTCAGTTACTGATTCTCCCTGTGGGTGTTTCTCTTTCCTTGAGACTATTTCTAGAATATGCTAGTATTTTTAGTGGGGAACACTAAGGTTTCTCAGTCCCTCAGAAAATACTATGAGCTGTGACAGATGGAATTTCAAGAACCTTCAACTATTCCCCAGTTCTGTCTTACTGGGGGATGTGTGTGTCACTGCTTGCAAATTTCCTGATAGTCATCCTGCAACCCCTAAAAGGCAGATAGAATGTATAGGTTCCTCAGTCTTTTAAGTTTTTATACACTCTTTCCAAACCTGACCCAGCAGCTATAGCTTTAGTTAATCCTACTGCTACTAATCATTTGGTTAATTCCAATCCTGCACTTTCTGATAAGGATGGGAAGATTATGGATATTATGGGGGGAAAGTGTATGTTTCTTCTACTCTGATTTTCAGAATTTTCAACTGTCACTCATATGTTAAAGTTTATTCTGATTAATTGTGAAAGTATGAGGAATGTTTTGTCTGCAGTTGACTTCTTTTGAAATGTCAACACTCAAAATGTTGAGTGCCGAAGAGCCATTAAAAATACACAGAAAAGACAACAGAAGAACGAGTCTCAAAAATTTCTCTTCCTCTTAAAGTTTCTTTAACAGGAGCAGAACAAGCCCCCCTGCCACCCACACCCCTCAAACTTATATATACATACTCCCAGATTACCATACCTTGGAGAAAAGGGAATATTCTGAGAAATGGCATCTTGGACTTAGTATATGTAAATCCATTCTTTTGGCCATTCATTCTCCACATTTTGGAACTCACTGTAGTGGTTTCCAACATTTCAAATGGTTATCCTTCAGTTTCTTCTTTTGAGGAAACATCTCCTTTAAATAATTTAGTTTCATCCATTGTACAAGTCATTACTCATTGTTTATGATGTGTGTATGACTGTGTTGATACCTCTTCCAGGCCTATGGCCACTGCCACTGTTTTGAGGAGGTTTGCTTGGCTGCATTCTCAGAATCTCCCAGATGGTGTGAAAAATGAAATCAACAATGATTTTTTTTGCTAGACATTTAGTTTTTGGTTCCTCTGCTACTGAAGTTATCAAAAAGTGTGATGAAAGGGGTAAGTTGATTCAGGGATAAGATTTTTCAGCCCTCCTTTTTCAAAATTTCTAACGGATTCTCTAACCCCCATTCAGTTTTGGCAAAAAACAAATTAAACAGACACAACAAAGTCTTGTAAACAGATGTTTAAGAATAAATGTCTGGGGGTTTCGAAAAATAATTCCTGAACACCCCAAACAAAGGACAGTCCAACAGGTCAGAATAACTAATTAAGGGATCTTGTCTCATTCTCCCACATTGGCAGTCACCTTTCCCTTCCAGAAAGTCTGAATCTCCATTTTTCCTTTTGACAACAAATAGTTTCAGAAAAAATGGTTTTGGAGATCATTCATCAAGGTTACAAATGGCAGTGGGAGGAAATCCCTCTTTTCATGGGGTAATTTCTCATCCACCAGATCAGACTCTTTTATTTCCCTTTATAAGTCAACACATGCTGCCACAAGGAGTGCTAAAACCAGTTCCTCCTTCCCAGGTTGGTAAGGTTTTTATTCAAGGATATTTTCAGTGCCAAAGAAAGAAAATGCTTGGAGAACAGTTATGGATCTTTCTTTCCTAAGCTTGTTTGTAACAGCGCCCAAATTCAGAATGATGTCACTTCACAAACTATTGCTTCTTCTTCCTCATTTCAAGTTTCTTGGCAACACTAGATTTAAAATATGCTTATCATCGCATCCCTATTCATCCAAACTTCAGGCATTTCTTAAGGTTTTCTGTGTTTGGATCACATTATTAGTTCTCTGTCTTACTCTTTGGACTATCCACTGCACCTTGACTGTTCACAAAGTGTCAAGCTCCAATTATAGCTAATTGCAGACTACAAAGTATCTGCATTTTTCCATATTTAGATGATCTGCTTATCTTTGCAGAGTCTTTTTCAAATTATCAAGAATCTCTCACTTTGGAGAGAGATCTGTTACATGAGCTGGGATTCCAAGAAAACATTCAAAAGTCTTTTCTGACTCCTTCTAACATGACTATTTTCCTGGGGTATCAGCTAGACAGCTCATTTCAAAGGACTTTTCTACCACAGGAAAAATAGATCTATATCTAGATCTATTTCTATGATTTTACACATAGATTATGGTTACTGTGAGGGGATAACACAGGAGTTTGGGTCTAATGGCATCTATGATTCTCATGATACTCATGTAAAGAATCCACATGTGAAAGATACAATGGCATCAGAAGGCTCTTTGGTCCCAACACCAACATCCTTTTTCTTTTCAAATTCTACTGCTGGGGTTTTCAGAAGAGAAATCACTTGGTTTAGATAGCAAATATCCTTAAATCTGGTGCTCCACCTCTCCCTCCCAATTCTAAAGCAGTCAGTTACCACAGATGCCTTGGACTTTGCTTGGGGACAGTTTCAGGAGGGATAAAACTGCAAGGTGTGTGGAACACTAAGGAAAGATGCAAGCACATAGTAAATATAAAAGAGATGCTTGACCTGAATACGGCACTCAACATTTTGAATCATCTTTGGTCTCTGGGACCTCTTCAAGTTGTTACAGACAATACCACAGATATGTGGCACATCAGCAAACAAGGGGGAACTAGGCCATACTCTCATTGCAGACTAGCCATGTTAGCTTGGGATATAGCTTCACCACACAGTCTCACTCTACAGGCACCCTACATTCCGTCAGAGCAAAATTGTTTAGCAGAGAAGCTGAGCAGGACAAGGTCAGACCTTCACAGATGAAAACTAGATCAGGGTTCTTATAAGATTTGATCCATCTGTGTGGAGTTCCTCAAGTAAACCTATTTCCCTCCTTTCTGAACAATCAATTGGCAAGATTCTATTCCAGGACTCCATGCAAGAAGATCTTGAGGAGATACCTTCTGGACAAGAATGTTTCTGTATGCTTTTCCAGCATTTCCCGTGATATCCTGGCTATCTCTGGAGATTTAGAAGGAATCAACCAAGATCATTGTGGTGACTCCCTTCTGGCCCAGACAACAGTGGTTCTCCCTTTTTTTGGAAATGGCCAGGGACGGTTTCAAAAGATTCCTCACAGACTGCATCTACTCACACAAGATCAAGGGCGTTTGATACACCCTGGCTCCAACCAACTTCAAGTGATTGCCTGGATGATATGGTCTGAATTCCCTTTAGACACCTTACTGAGGATGTGCAGCAGGTATTAATGGAGGCAAGAAAGCCTGTTAATAGAAAATCATATCTTGGTAAATGGAAAAAGTTTTCTAGTTGGTGCCAACAACATAACCACCACACCTTGAGGGTAGTTGTCCTCTGGTTTTACAGTATTTATGTGAGTTACTATCCTATGGCTTTTCTTACTCCTCCATCAAGGTTCACTTATCGGTCATTTCAGAATGTCTGCCCATGGATCCACTTCTTTTAATACATTCACATGTCAAAATACTTTTGAAAGGAGTTTTGCATAAAAGGCCTACAAGAAAAGCCATGGTACCCCTTGGGATTTTAATTTTTTGTTAAAGAAGCTAACACTTGTTCCATTTGCGACAGCTAACCTGGATGACTTGAAATTCTTAACATGGAAAACAGTTTTAGTGATTGCTCTAACCTCTGCATGAAGGGTATCTGAGTTGCAAGCCCTTATGGTGAGACAACCCTATCTTATTGTCCAGACAGACAGGGATTCCTTAAGAAGTGATCCTTTTTTTATGCCTAAAGTGATATTCAAATTTACTTTAATCCAAACCATTCATCTCTCCATTATCCTTCCTGAACCTAAAATGAGGGAAAAATATACACTATACCTTGGATGTCCACAGACAAGTCAGGAACTATCGTGACAGAACTAAACCTTTCAGAGATTAAGATATATTGTTCATTTCTTGGGAAGGTAATAAGAAGAGACAACCTATGTCAAAACACAGGCTTTTACCTTTTGTCATACCCACCACAACAAAACTATTCCAAGTAGCTTCAAGTCCCAATCTACCAGGCCCTTGGCTTCATCTATGACTTTTTGGAAAGGATTGGATTCTAGAAATATTCTAGAGGGAGCAACTTGGTCCTCTGTACATATGTTTACAAGGCATTACAAACCTGATTCCTTTCTTAGGGCCATTCTCTGGGAGATCCTGTACCCTTCTTCTTCCATCTTCCAAATGTAATAAGCTAGGATAATTTACCTATATAGCAGTGATCAATATGATGAACATATTAGAGTTGTGTAAGCAAACCTACCATAATATGTTCAATTGATTTCTGCTGCAGTAGCAATTCCCTCCCTTCACCCCCCTTGTTTTTTGTTGTGTTGTTTATGCCAGGGTGTGGTCATTTATTTTTTGTTGTTCCTAGCATTATCCTTTCAAGGTTTAACCTCCCTCTATGTCTCTAGTAGTATGAAAGTTCTGAAGGGCTCTGTGCCCACACCTTTCTTATTAGTCAGCTCAGCTTGAGCTGACCGAATGTTTAGGCTCATGGAAGATGCCCTGAATTGCGGAAGCTGGCTGTCTGTTATATCCTTGGCAGGTTATAACCCATATAGCTATGGCTACTGCAGCAGTGATCAATCGAACTTCTACTGTTATGGTAGATTTACTTGCACAAGTGTACCAAATGTACTTTTCTTTATGTTGATCAAGGATCACTTTGAAATCTCAGATGGAGTTACATAGTAAATAAGCAATAGTTTCTGCTTAGTAAAGACATATTTTTGATACTGTGGCAAACATTCTACAGCAGCAAAATCATCACTGACTGTCATCCTGCCACCATTAGTCAGAAATAAGTAGACCTTTATCTTTGTCTCCTGTAACATATATAGGTTGCCTCTTTATTCGCTTCCTTAGCAAATTTATAATACAAATCACGATTAATTAGAAAAAATGCCAATGACTTATGATGGATTGTTAACAATAATTATATCATTTTAACATTTGTTTATTTATGCATGTATACATGTATTTATTTATATTTCTTACCTGAGATAGAACACCACTCACTGTAGACAAACTTCAGGTTCAGCACAGAAGAGTGAAAACATAGAAAAAAAAAGAAATATAGTAGCATAATTATGCAGAGCTGTAACATGCAATCATTACACTGGAGAAAAAAAGCTGAAGAGTATAATGTGGCTTAGATAATAAAAAAATAAGATTTGTAAGTTATAATATGTACAAGATGATGTATTATCTCATTAAATATGTGACTATATGTAAGCCCATGTTTGTGCTTGTTTCCTGCCTTTCCTGTAACTAGTTTAGTCCAGATACAGATTTGCTGTATCCAGGACTGTTTGCAAGCTTTTGAGCCCTCCCAAGCCTTTCTGTGCTGGAGGGAAGCTTTCTCGCTTATCAGTGGGAGTGGTAAGCACTAGGTAGCCAATCTACCACAAAAGGAGTGGTTTCTGGCCCAGAAATTGTAGTTTACTGGCCGTTTGGGCAGTTTTCCATCTCTTTCAACTTTCTGGATTAAAAGCCCGCATTTGCTCAAGTTTGTGCTTGTTTAAGCTCCGGTGATCCAGTTTTGGCACCCTGCAGTCTACAAGAGCATCAGGAAGGAGAAAGAGATACTCTAAATGCCTCCATTTTGATTTTTTCCTAATGTACTGCTTTCTGCACTTGTTTTTAGTTATTTTTTAATTTAATTGCATTTATTTAAACTGTATTTGCTTTAATATTGCTACACACTCAAGTGTGCTAGCATACACTGCATTTGAATTGTTTTTACTGTTGTTTTAGCTGCTTTTCTGTAAAAAAAAAAAGTTCAAAACTAGTTTCCTGCCTTTCCTGTAACTTGTCTACTCCTGATAAAGATTTGCTGTATCCAGGACTGTTTGTAAGCTTCTGAGCCCCCCCAACCCTTTCTGTGTTGAAGGGAAGCCTTGTAGCTTATCAGTGGGAGTGGTAAGCATTAGGTAGCCTATCTACCACAAGAGGATTTGTTTCAGGCCCAGACATTCTAGTTTATTGGCTGTTTGGGAGTTTTTCCATCCCTTTCAACATTCTGGTTTAAAAGCCCACTTTGTGTGGGTTTGTGGTTGTTTAAGCTCAGTGCAGCGATGCCAAGCTGAGGTAAACTATTACTGGTACCAGAACGTCTGCTCTTTAGTTTTTTTCCTGTAGATATTGCTAGTTCTTTCTCTCTCTCTTGCACTTCAAATAGCTTAATCGCTTTGCACTTCAACAGGTTTTTGTAGCAATTATCGTAGCACACCTAAGTGCCATCATCACTAGTTGTTCTTCCTGGAAATAGCTCCAGTACTTAGCGGTTACAACTACCCCTCCTGGCATGATTAAAGGGCAGCTCCCTCTGCTTTCTCCTATTAACCTGGTGCACTTTGGCATTCTGAGGCAGTGCAGCAACTGCCTCATGTACACAGACAATCCTATCCTCTTACCTCCCAACACTCAGACTTGTGAGAGATGCACTTATATCACTAAACTGGAAGCTATGCTCTCTCCAGCCAAGACTGGACTAGCTGGTCAAGAGGAGAAGGTCAACACCTGCACCACACTACATGGAACACATAGCCCTCCAGAACACCTGCCATCACAGCTCCCACATAAAAACACAAACCACACACCCACCTTCACAGAAGCTCTCAATAGAAATTTACCCGAACAGCAGAAACCTCCAAGACGATAATGCACTCAACCACCACAACACAGCACAAACCCCATGACACCTCCACAGTGTGCCCCACAACCTAAGTCCCTAAGGCTAAACACCTTTCCCAATACACTAATATGTGACTCAATAAGGAGGCACACATATGTCCCACTCACTAGGTTGAATAAGGAGAAGGTAACAATCAACTGTCTATCAGGTGCCAGAATCTGACACATAACACAGGCAATCAGGTCACTCCTCAACAAGTACAAGTATGACTCTGCTATTGTCCATGTGAGTGTGAATGACCTGAGACACACCTCCCTGGACTACATGAAAAGAGACATGGTGGAACTGTCAGATTATTTGTCCCAGGCAGGTATGATCCTAGCCCTGAGCAGTATCCTACCATCACCCAGAATGATACCGCAGTACAAACAAAAAATGACTGACTTCAACAATTGGCTAAGTTTCTAGTATCATTCTAAGGGATCCAGTATCTGTCTGCTTGGGATGACATGATTGACAGACCTTGATGCTTTTCCAGAGACGTGCTGCATCTGTCACCCCTGGATTTTCGGGGGTCTATATCAGAACATCAAAAGTTCATACTTTTGAATGTTCTTACATTGACCCCTATTCAGCGAACACTGAAAATAGCGAAATGACAGATAGCCAAATTTTTACCTAGGGAAAGAATTTGGTTGTCTGTTTCTGTCGTTTCGCTATTTTCAGCACTGTGGTGGAAAGTTACGGGTCGGGTGCAGGTAAGTGTTCTGTTGGGCATGGGTTAGGTGAGTTAGGGTTAGGTCGTAAATAAAGTATGTGTGCGATTCTGTGGACATGAGGGTTAGATCGGGTTAGGTCGGGTTAGGTTGGGTTAGGTGAGTTAGGGTTAGGGCATGGGTGAGGTGAGTGTGCGATAGTGACGGACCTTAGGGTTAGGGTTTGGGTTAAGGTAAGTGGATAGTTAGTGGTGTTTGTACAGTTTAGTGTAGGGTCAGCTGTAAGATTTTGGGTGCATGTGTGTGGATTTATGTTTGTTTGGTGTGCTTGTGTTGTGTGTATGTGTTTTGGAACAGCAAATTTTTTCTCTTGGAAAATTTGCTGTTCTGAATGTTCGATGTCAGCATTCGCTGATTAGGGGCAATGTAAGAACATTCGAAAATGTGAACTTTTGGTGTTCTGATATAGACCCGTTTCCGGATACTGGCTAATGCTCTTGCCACCCCTATAATGCCTTTTTTAGGTGGTGTTCCAAAGACCAAATTACCACCATAACAGCTATAAATAAATGAAATCTGAGGGTCATGCTGCTCAACTCTAGAAGTCTAAATCTCAAGCTGCATTCGCTCGAAGCACTCCTCAAAATGAAGAACATCAGCATTTGTGCTGTAATGGAGACCTGGTTTAAAGTGGCAGAAGCACCCCTGCTCTACCATGCTATAACTCATTCCACACCTTTCAGCTCTGAAACATGGACTAAAGCTCCAAAGGTAGTGGTGTCTCCATATTCATAAAGATATGCACACCTCCAGACTAGTAGCCCAGCATAACGCATCTGAAATACTTCAGGTACAACTAACATTGGGTAAGATGAAAATCCAGGTCATAGCCTGCTATAGGTGGCCAACCATGTCCCTAGACTTTCACTTCACATTCCTAAGCACCCTGTAATCTATCAAGGTCCAACCCAACACTTTCATACTAGGAGACTTCAACTACCCCTACATCAACTAGGAAAACTACTCAAGCACCAATACACTGGCCCAACGCTTCCTGGAATTCATCAGTTCCATTGCCCTGGACCAGCTCATTCTGACCCCCACTAGAGGAAACAACATCCTTGACCTGGTTATTAGTAACATGGGCGACCAGTGCTCTACACCAATAGTCAATCCCTTCCTGGTCAGATCAGACCATAAACTAATCACCATGGAAATCCATATGTCACCCACACCCCACCGCAAAGGTAACCACCTTGAAAAAACTTCTCCAAAGCTGACTTTGAGCTAGTAAAAACAGAGGTGGCTAACTTCACGGCACCCATGCCAATGGAAAATAGCTGCACGACTGCCGAATTATACACTAATGCACTGTACAAACATGTACATAAATGCATGGAACTAACCATACCCAACAGAACCAAGATGTTCTCCTCCAAAACATTAAGCCAATCTGGTGGTCCCCTGCCATTAATAAACTCTACAACAGAAGGAAGAAACTGTTGCAAAAAAAGTTGAAGTCCCAAGACTGGAAAAACTCTCTTATTAGCCTCAACCAAAAGTTGAGATCCCTCATCAAATCCTCCAAAGTTAGCTATGAAGGCATAATTGTGACGGACACTAAAAACAGTCACAAAGCCTTCTATAGTTATATCAAGAACCTCCATGGCAATACCCAGATTTGCTCTGAGTTACTGCACAATGGTACCTCCTATACTGAGCCAACAGATATTGCCAACATACTGGCTGACAGATTCAGTGCCAAATTTACCCGTCTCCCGCCCCCAAAGGACCAATCACAATACCAGAAGAATGCCAGGCACCCAGCATTACTGCAGGACAGGTTAAATCTGCATTGTCCAAGACCAAAAATACAGCTTCCATGGGACCCAATATATTCCTGGTTGTGTTCTACATGAACTACAAAGTGAACTGGCACCACATCTGTGTGCCCTGTTCAGTCACACCTCACCTCAGGCTTTGTTCCTACTGAATGGCACACTGCTACAGTCATCCCTCTCCATAAAGGGGGAGTGACTACAGGAACTGGGAATTATTGTCCCATTAGCCTGATGAGTCTGATATGTAAAACTATGGAGCACATCATCATGGACATGATTAACAAAGATATAGGAAATCTCCAAACTCTAGACCCCGCACAATTTGGCTTTGTGTAAGGGAGATCATGCCTGCTCAACCTGGTTGACTTCTTTGAGTCAGACACCCGGGCTGTGGATGAAGGTAAGGCAGTACATATAGCCTACCTCAATCTGGCCAATGCCTTTGATACCATTCCTCACTCGGGAATTATTGATAAACTCACCAAACTAGGCATCAACTCCTATATCACTAGGTGGGTTGCAAATTGGCTAACAGATAGAACACACAGTGTGAAAGTAGCAGACTCCAAATTAGACTGCTGACCAGTCATGAGTGGAGTCCCACAGGGATCGGTCCTGGGTCCTCTTCTGTTTGGCAGCTACTTCTCAGAAGGCCAGGCCAACACAAAGGGACTCTGGCTTACCAAGTTCACAGATGACTGCAAGCTGGGAGCCATTATTAACTCCCCAAGCGATGCAGACATCCTACAGAAAGGCCTCACTGAGACCAATGACTGGTGTTGAAACCGCGCCTTAAGCTTAATGCCCAAAAATGTGTCATCCCCTTTAGTAAAAACTCAGTTCCCACTAATTATCACATTGATGGGAGCCCACTCAACACTGAAGGCATTATAAGAGATCTAGGGATGCAGGTTGACAGAAACCTCTCCTTTGACCACCACATTGCCACTGTGGTCAGAAAGTCCTTCTATGTGGCACATCTCATTACCAAGGGTTTTGCATTTAGGAAGAAAGAGGTCATCATCTCTCTCTACTCTTCCTTCATTAGACCAATCATTGAGTATAATTCCCCATTTGGCATGTACCTCACTAGACACCTGCAACAGCTGGAAAGGCCACAGAAGTACCTGACAAAGAGGATCCTAGGCATTAAACAAATGCTACACTGACAGACTCAAAAGACTCCAGCTATTCTCTCTCTCATATCGCCTACTTAGAGGCGATCTCTGCTTGACTTACAAAGCCATGTCTGACCCAGCTCTGTTAGAAAGGCTACATCTAAAGAAATCCCATCCCTTCACACCACATGCTCCAGAGACCTCAACCTCATTACCACAATCAACAGAACATGCTGGAGGGACAGTTTCCTCGCCCAGAGACTGCCCATGCTCTGGAATAGACTTTCTATACATGTCAAGCTGAGTACCTTGCTGTCCCTCTTCAAGAGAAATCTTGATGAGTGGATGGGTAATAGAAAGTTCACCCCAGGGATCACTCCAGTGGCTCTACTTGATAGAGGCACTGGGAACTAACGTCAGGAGGCACGATGCCATGGCACTTCTATGAGCTAGGCTTGTAAAGGCTCCAGGGCCATTAGCCTAGTACACACCTATAAACCTATGAAAGGAGAAAAACAAGCACAAAAATAAATAAGTGAGTGTTATTATACCTCTCAACCTCTTAGTGCAAAAAATCTGGACAAAGTAAAAAATAATTGAGGTACAAGGGCCGAAAAATAGGGACAGATTTCCATCCATCCATGCATGCACAAACCCTTTTACCATTTTTTCACATGGGATTGGAGTGTCATTTCAACAGTGATAATCATCTATAGCCAAGGTTCACATAACCGGGTAGCTGGCCCTGCCACAGCTGTTCTTCTTCACCACAAATATTGTTCTTATAAACTTAGCAAGTTGCTAAAATACAGGATTTGTGTTAGCATGCATTTTCTGAAGAATATGAAGTCTGAAAATGAAATGTCTATCATTATTTATTAACTTCAGTCCTCAATGATTTGCCAGAAAACTACAATTTATTTTGAGGAGCAGACCAAAAATATGAGGCAAAAATCTGGACATTCTCTGCCATGATGTGATATTTGGGGTGCAGCCATTCCCTTTGGGGTAATCCATACTTTGCAGTAGATGACACCCTCTAGATGATATACAGTAGAGACTGAGATGTATCTTATGGTTATCTGATCTCACAACAAAGGACCAGGAACTACCTGCCCTCAGCTCATTTGAGGGTTTACAACATTTATAGCAGCTATCCAGATTTTCCTTCTGGAAATATTTATGTCCTTACTAGATGACCAACAGATCCCCTTTTCCAGAATTATTACCTTATCTGACTTTCCCTTAGCTAAAATCTTGGCTAAGCATCCTTGGGCCCCAATAGGGCCAAGTATCGTTCCCAGATGGTTTAGAACTTCAGTGGTGTATTATTTAGTTTTCCCCATGTAAGGACAAAGTCACCTGCTTGGCAGAGGTTTGGCTTACTGAGATTGGTATTATTCACCTCGTAAGTGTTTATATATTTTCTGGCAGATATCAAGATCCTTAGGCTTATTCCTTATGCCTTTGGAAAGATGATTCTTAACAATTCACAAAGGTAATTGGGATTCATCTGCTAGTATTTCCAAGGGAGTTGCATTAGGTGAAAGATGCTCAGGATGCAGTAGCTCTTCTTCTACAACCATCCACAAGTTTTGGGACTGCCTACTTATTCTACCCCTTTGGGTACAGACTCTTGACTGGATAAAGCACCACTTGGGCATCACTCTGGCCTGTACCTAGCAGTCTCTCTTTGGGTTGGGATTCCACCTCCTGAGAATAATGGAAATGATGCATGGAGGTGTTGGCTTATTCAGATTTCTTCAGTGGTAAGAGACTATGTTGCCTATGAATGGAAAATAAAAAGGGTCGATTGTTTGATAAGGGGAAACTGTTTGTAGGGAAGCTGTCCTAGAGAAACAGCTACTTCAAAATATAGATAGCAGTTAGTTTGTTAATGAATTGTTTTCAAGTCATTTGACTTTTCAGCTAAACTTTTAATCATGTGATGAAAAGTAGCCTATTTCAGTATTTTAATTGATTTAAAATATTTCTAAAAAACTTGAGAAAGCATTTTATGAAAGCTGCTGTGAACTTGTTTTCTATAATAGAAGTTTTAATGTTATAACAACAGCATCTTCATATTGTGTTATATGAGCAGAGTTCTGTAAAAAATGTGTTTTATATTTTTATCTGCTTCATGTTTAACCTGTGAACTGGTCATTTTGGATTTGCCTGAATTAATTTATGGACATTGGCAGGACACTGAGGAGCAAGCTGTTTTATTACATTCATTGTACCAGTTTCTGTTAACATCTATAGTTTGAAAATAGAGTACGAGCAAAAAATCGGTTTCAGAGAATGCCGCAAATATCTTCCATGTACAATGAGATCAGTAAATTCTGCTAGCTCACATACTGAGAAATATATAGATGATGTTAGAACTGAAATTACAGATGCTAAAGAAACTGTAATGGCAGCACTGTAGTTTTGAAGTTTATAGAAAGTTAAATATAGTGCCTAGAGGGCTTCATATTTTAAAGATGCCCAAGTATGGAAATAGCCATCTCACATGTCTTTGTAAATGACAGGCATTGAATATAAATTTGGGATATGCAACTAATGAATGAATTTTTTTGTGTCACTTGAGAATGATCTAGTCAAACAACTGAAATAGAGCACTATATTATCAATAGTAATGAGCATGAAATGAACAAGAATAAATGTGAAGAAATAATCTATAGGATAATTTATTCTGCATAAAGAGCTATTGCAATGAAGAAATGTAAATTATATAGAGATATATTGATGATGTAAAAAATAAAATAGTGTTCTCCTGGCCAAAAAACACTACACATGACCAACAACATACAGCGTAGAATGTAGCAGTCAGAATGTAACTAGAGATACCTGCGTCATGAAAAGTAATGAAGCATCTGTGAGAAATACACAACTTGTTAGTGAGCAGGGACAAGTAACACAAGTAGATGGAAATATAATAACAGTCCTTTAGCATTTGGATTTTCCAACCATCTTAGAAATGACCCCATTTTCATTACCGCAGTGGAGATATCTCAGCAGAAGCAGACAAATTAGCAAAGAAGGGGTCACAAATGAGGTTGTCAAAGGCTGATAACTCAAAGCAGATCAGATCAGAACAGCTACAGAGGTAAATACTGATAAAGTAACTATCTTCAATTTATCATCTTACATATTAATGCAAGAAAAATATTCTGTACTGAACTGCCTTATGTTTATAACTGCAAGACAAGTCAATCTTTCAAATACACTAACTGATCTTAGACTATTTGCTTGGAACTTAAAATTGAAATTACTATTTAGGAACAATGGCTGTATAGATATAAATGTTTTTAAAAAATGACCAGTTTTGTTCCAGTTAGCAACATTCTAGTTCAGGCTTTCATGAATGCATATGAATAGTATATATATAATATATTTGAGATAAAAAGTTAAATCATTACTATAATCCAAATAAAAAAGAAAATTTAGCTTTAGACACTTTAATTAATAATTCTGATGTTGTCATAAAGTCAGCAGATAAGGGAGGGAGTACTGTAGTTATGGATGCTACCTTTTATGAAAAAAATTATCATCTTTTAAATGATCATATGGTTTATGTCAGCATCATAAAACAGGAAATTATAAAGATAAATGCAGACATTTATAATATGTTTATAGATGGATTTATAATAATAGACATTTTAGATTATTTTCATATGTCACATCCAATTATACCAGTGTATTATGTGATTCCGAAGATGCACAAAAGTGTATGTGATCCACCAATGAGACCAATAGTATCATCAAGAGGATGGGTCACAGAATCTGTATTTTATTATTTAGAACATAATCGTAATTACTTTTTGAACCATCTTCCCAGTTTTATAAAGGATACTAATGATTTTTTTTTTTTTATCAATTGTGAGTCTAATAATGAGAACATTAATCAATTATATTTTTGTTACACTGGATGTAGAGGCCATGAGGGATTTTTTAATTCATTATACTGACATAAGCAATATAAATAATGATAATTATTGTATGCTTATGGATTTATTATTAATGAATAATGCTTTTATATATAACGATAATTATTTCTTACAGCAAAAAGGTGCTGCAATTGGTATTCTAGTAGCTAATACTTTTACAAATTTAGTTTTGGGTATGAGGGGAAGAAAAAGTGATATTTTCTTTGTTAAATCCATTTTAAGGATCCATTTAATTTTACAAACTTTTTTGATGATATATTTCTTGTTTGGAATGGTAAAATGAAGAATTATGTACGTTTATTAAATATTTAACTGCAAGTGAATTTTTTTTTATATTTTAAGATAAATGCTTCTGAACATGAAATAAACTTCTAGATGTGTGTGTTACATATTAATGAATTTAGAAGTGGCTAAATAATATGTACAGGTAACACCAATATTTACATATAAGAAATAAAAAATAAATAAATAAAACAGAAACTGTAATATAGAGAACAAAAGCAGCAAAATATAAAAAAAACATAATATCAGGAAGGGAACATTCTGTTGCACTAAATGTGTTTATTGTAAGTTTATTAGTAAACACAAATACTTTGAGCATCCATTAACTAAGAACATTTATGAATATAAACTATATACAGAGTGTGATACCACATATGTTGCATGTATTGCAAAATGTCAAATATGTGTAGCATTTTGTGTTGGTATGACTAAATGGAAGTTGAAGGAATAAATAGATGAACACCTTTCTGACATAAGAAGATAGAAAACACCTAATGCTTTATATAGACATGACAGTGATAATAATGAACAACATATATTTAAATTTACTGTATTAGAAGTGGCATATGAAAAGAAGAGAGGTGGTGACATGAAGCTATTGTTAGAAAATAAAGAATATAAGTAGATAAATTAATTTATAGATGATAACTATCCTGGTTTAAATGATGATACTACTTTAAAAACCAGTATTGAAGACAAATCATTTTGGATAGCAGTTTTTTTAATGAATTGTTTAAGTCATGTGACTTTTCAGCTGAACTTTTAATCATATAATGAAAAGTAGCCTACATAAGTATTTTAATTGACCTCAAATATTAGCTGTTATTAGCTTGTTTATGTAATAAAAGTTTGAATGTTATAATAATCACCTTTTCAGATCTGTTACACGAGCAGATATCTGTAAGAATTTTGTTTTGCATTTGTATCTGCTTCATGTTTAACCTGTGAACTGTGGTAATTTCTGGATTTACCAATGTCTCTGGTAAAAAGTGTCAGCTTATAAATGCTTGATCACCCATGCGCAAGTGTATATATACTCCTTGAAATAACCCAAGGGTATTAAAACCTGTGTGACTTAATAAGGTCCCATGGACTCATTAACCTAGTAATTGCCCATGAACCTAAATATATAGTGCTTTAATTTCTAGAGTGTTGGGGAGTTTGAAAAGTTTTTTGTATATTCCAATTAGTATGTCTTTTGTTTTAGCTGAGTTCAAAGAAGCTTTTTATCGCTAAGCATATAGGTTAGTGTGTTGAGATCTGCTTCCTTTTGTTACTATACTACTGACAGAAAGGGGTTAGATCTTAGAATTATTAGGTTATTGGCATAAAGCATTAGGGGAAAAGTAGGATGGTTGTTGGGAACTTTGTTGCTAAAGACTGAGAAAAGTAGTGGAGCAAAAAGCACACACACCCACTCACAAGGATGCAACCAGTACATTTTATGATACTTAGTAAAATGTTAGTCCTTGCTTACAACACCTATTTATCATTTATTGTAACAATGCAAAAGCTAGCAACTGCTAATTTGTTGCCCACTAGACTTGTTTAGCTGAACAGCATTTCCATGTGTAAAAAAACAATGATTCTTCAGCAATCCACTAGAACTTATTATACAATTCTTCCTCTAAAACGTGCACGCTGATTGGCCAGCCCAACCAGCGTGCCCGTTGTAAATTCCTCAATATACTAACGGAAAAAGGTCCGGTCACCCGGACTTTTTCTGTTAGTATAAACTAATCTCGCTATGTTAAAAGAGTTTAACATAGCGATACAGGTTTAAAAAAAGCAACGCAGATCTCCGTTGCTTTTTTTAAAGCTGTCTCACTATGTTAAACTCCTTTAACATAGCGACACAGTGTGTAAAAAGCAACGGAGATCTTGCGATCTCCGTTGCTTTTTTTTTTAAACCTGTCTCGCTATATTAAATGGGTTTAACATAGCGAGACAGCTTTAAAATAAATAACGGAGATCTCCGTTGCTTATTTTAAAGCTGTCTCGCTATGTTAAACCCATTTAACATAGCGAAACAGTAAAAAGCAACGGAGATCTTGCGTTCTCTGTTGCTTTTGCCCACAGCTCTGATGTACTGCGTAGGTATGCCCAGTACATCAGAACTACCGCGGAATACCAGACAGCTGCGGAAGGGCAGCAAAGAGGCATTATACAATGCCATTATTTAAGAAAAGTAATTATTTCTTTTCTTAAATAATGTCATTATATAATAGCAATAACCCACTTCTGGGTGTGGGTAATGCGGGATTTAACCACGGTTGTCTTTGTTTGGTCCCTCGGGCTTCGCCCTCGGGACCAAACCACGCCAACCGTGGTTAAATCCCGCATTACCCACACCCAGGCGTGGGTTATTGCTATATTAATTCAGGATTAGGCCTGCTACTAGTCCTAGTTTGATTCTCTTTATTTCCAATTTCAAACTCTGTGACTATGGGTAAGTCAGTTCATTGGTTTGTAGGTACACAGGTCAACACTACTTGAACTGCCCTTGCAGGATTTTAAACTTATTCGATTATCCTATTAGTTAGAATTACCCATATATTTCCAAGGTCTATATTTACATACTACCCAAAGGATAATGATTAGCTCTGGGTTAGAGAGTGATTATTTATAGAGAATACTGCTGGGTGTTTATAGCGGCCATATTGTAGGAAGAGCATTTAGGTGCTGTCTCTGTCCACAATTAGAACAAGGGACAGTCCTGGGGTAAAATTCCTCATTCCCATCCATTGATCCAGGTTGCACCTGAATAGGGACAGGGGTAAAATGTGGTATACTTGGAGGGGGAGTCTTTTGCAGAGTAGTGGTAACTTGTCTCTCCAAATCATTTTATGTTACAGAAGAGGTTTAGGTCCCTGAAGCAAGTATTTCTGATATCAGTTGTTTTATGCATATGCAGCAGATCCATCAGTTTAAGATCACAAGATACCTTATAAGCTAGATACAGGTATAGCAGTGTGTAAGATACTGAATTGAGTGACAGTGCTTTGAGGCAGTCTTTGTAGAACTTATGCTTTAGGCCCTGTATTTTCTTTGTGAGGAATCACTATAGGAGTTGGAGTTGTTGCTTAGTTGTTGTAGATGTCTGACCAGATTCATGCAAAAGGGGGCATTGAACTCAATAATTGTTCTGATGAGAGAAAAGTAAGGGGGGGGGGCAATATCATTCCTGGACCTGGAGACTATCTTATTTCCTATAAGCTGCACACTATAGAAGGACTTTTTTACCACAGTGGACACTTGGTAGTTGATATGTTCCCAAATACTGAACTACCAGGTGAAATGTTGGTGTATATTGTCAATGTGGTGATTTCTAAAGGGAGTGGATTTCCTAAAGGGTACAATACTGCACTTTTCAGCACTTAGTTCTAATCCTTTGCTCTGGTGCCAGGTATCTGTTTGGGACAAGCCTTCCTGCAGAATGACTGAGTCATCTAGGGATTCAGTAACTACTCCTAACATGCAGTCATCTGCAAACATTGCCAGCCGGTGAACCTTGGTTTTTGCCTTTAGAGACATAGATATAAAACATGAGAGGTCCCAGAACTGAGCCCTGAGAGGACTCCACTGGTGACTTGTCTTTTTGTGGAAGTAATTTCCATGATTCTGACCCCTTGAACCCTATCTGTGAGTCAGATGACAATCCAGTGGCTGATTGTGTCAAAAAACTTTGGCTAGATCTAGATAGGCAGCATGCACCATCCTCGCTTTGTCCATTGCATTGGTGACCTTTATGAAGAAGTGTTCTTAGTTGAGTAAGCAAGACCTGCCTTTGATGAAGCCAAACTGGGATGGGTCAAGTGTTTGGAGGTTCCCTATGTCCTTATTGATTAATTTCATGATGTGCAGGTACGTCTACAATGCTAAAACCAGGATTTCTGAGCTGCTCCTGAAAAAGGCATTTGTGGTTTTGTGGGGTTATAAGATTAACAAATAAATATGTATATATCACACACACACACACACACACACACACACACACACACACACACACACACACACACACACACACACACACACACACACACATATTTTCTTTTCCACACTTTTTTATCTGTCACTGTCTACTAAACATCTACCCTCCCATGTACAATCAGTCCTTTTGTTCCTCCCTAGGATGACCTGCTTCTGCTAGGTTGATAGCAGGTCATGGTAGCCTGTTATTTAGGCAGCCATATTTTTTCCTGATAATGTCACAAGTCCCTGATTCCAGGTAATTGAAGTTTGCACTTTCTTGCTCAGGGGCCTGTTATGCCTTCCCTTACCTTTTACAGCATTATGGACACGCCCACACATACCCAGGGCTTGCTATGGCTTCCCTTACCCCCTTACAAGCATTATAGACACACCCACACATACCCACCAGAAAGTATCTGCCTATAGCAAATTAGCAGCCAAGTACATAGCTCTTGCATGTCTGCTACAAACTGCACTCACTTTTTTGCTCTCCCTTTACCCCACAGCTGACTATTGAATGCTTGGACTTACTACAACCAATTCTTGGAGCCAGTGAGGAGATCAAAGCATCCCACTGAAGCATCATATTGTTGCCAGGGGCATTTCTACTTGAATTCCTCTTCATCATGTGTGCCTTTGATAATGCCCTGTGGGTGGGACATACAATGGGCAGACTGCAGTAAATTGCTGCTCACTTCTACAAGGGCCAATTTTGATAAGCTACCCATCCCACCCTCAGGAAGCGCTTCATGGTGTTTTTCCTAACTTCTGCAGGGGATGTGTGCCCTGTGCACACCCCCACCTTCCTCCACTCCTAGGATGGGCACGCCCATCCTCCCTGTCAGCAACTCAGATGGCCAAACAGCTACTTGAATCCTGGTCACTTGAGTTATACTCAGGGTTTTATCTCTATGCCACAGCACTGGCTTGTAAACATTTTACTACAGGAGTCAGCATCTCAGTGCAGTGGTCTGCTTCCCTCTAGCTGGGACGTATGGGCTGGCATCTGCCACTGACTCCCATCCTTCCTGGTCAGCTCCTCCTGTGTGTATATAATGGAGGGATTTGTGTACTTATTGATGTGTATTAGTGATGATATCCTTAAGTAGAACACAGTAATTTGTGCAAATATTCACTTAAAAACAGCTCTATAGCAGCAATTGAATTAAAAATGTTGTTTATAATGTAATCTGAATTAAAATGTTAGTTTGAATTGTTAACTCAGTGAGTAACCTATTTTATAAAATGTTATTTTGAAAAGTTGTTACTAACTCTTGGTCCAGGGCATGACTGAAAATGGTCTTTGGACTGTTTTATTTACATGATTAACAGACTTTAACAGGGTCAAATGAGTCAAGCCCAAGATTTTACTCCACAAAAAAAGGATGTTAAATGTGCAGTGGATCAGTTTCCTTTGTTGGACCCGATCCATATTTTATGAAAGAATCAGTGTAGATGTGAACCAGTGGAGCACTGCATTAGAACTTACATCAAATCACTAAGGCAATCTACGAATACTAATACATGACTTACTGAGGCACTGTTGAAGTACTAAGATGTGAACTAGTAGAACACTATATGGGTACTTATATATGAACCAAAAGGACACAGTAGGAGTACTAATGTAATATGTAAAAACACATTATGTGTTCTAATGTGTAAACCATTGAAATGCTTTATTAAGAAAAATAAAATGGAACACATTACAGGTACTAATGCATAAGCTATATGTTCAATATTCAAACTATTTGTTCATTGCTATGTACTGCACAGGGACTGACACAATGTAATTTCATTCATCTTGCACTGCTGTCTATAGCTGATTGATGATAACGTTTACTCTGAGTTTGAGTTTGACTTTGATAAACGACTGAGCACTGTTTGTGTAATATTATGTAAACCAGTGGAGTAGTATGTGCATAATAATATTTGAACATTGTATATGTACTAATGTGTGAAACAAGAAAAAAATATATGGAGATATATATAAAATGATGGGACACTGTATGATTAAGCATACTCGTTGCCTTTCTACAAAAGGTTGATGATAATATACGTTTTTGTTCTGTAACTCTTTGCTCCTTTTTTCCCACGGTTTTGTTTCCCCAAATATGTTTTCACTAACTTTGCTTCAACTGTGAAATCACATACAGTGCAAGTGTCATGAATACCCTTTGAGGATGTTTTTCCCTTTCTCCATGGTTGAGTGATCACAGAGTTACTAAACTTAAGTAAGTGCGGTAAAATATAGTTTAACTTTGTGAGGTATGGTTCTTCAGAAAGATGTTTGTAAATCATTTGTGGTTAACTAAAGCTAGATTTACGCTGACTATCCATGGTGAACCCTACACAAATTAATGGAACTCTGTACAAGTGCTACAGTTATAAAATCTGCCAGGAGTGGGAGTTATGGATGAATTTACTCTCAAATTACTAAATCTGATTCTGAGGATGATTAGAATATAATGATTTTTTATTATTATTTTTAATGTCTCAATTTCCAAGCCCATCTTCTGTATAGATTGCCCGTGTCAGCAACATAGTTATCAACATGCATTCACATGTATCAGAATCACAGCCTTTATTATCACACATGCACAAACATTACCCCATACAAAGTCACTTTCTGCATTCGTCAGCCTTATTGCACTGCTCACTTTGGCTGTAGTTGCTTGTCTGTGAAATTTTGTTTCCCTATTACATACTAAAGGATGTCATAGCAAGTTATGAATCTTTATTGTGAAAGGCTTGTGTAGCACAGCATCATACGTTTCTGAATGCTGGTCTTCACGACTGATAAGAATACACTATAATAAATTATATATGTTTATTTAGCTACTGATATAGATACAGATATGTAATACTGTATTTCTTTGCAGGCTTACACATACGCACTCACACACACAAATATATTTATATATGGGTCCACTTTGTTTCATTGAAAGCTCATTTCACTGAATTTGAATTCACACTGACCAAATCGCTGAAAAGCTCAAATTACTGAAAACTCATTTTACTGAATCTCATTTCACTGAATTGAAGTAATGGTACTGTGTAGAGTGCTGTAAGGCAAGTAAAAGGTATATGCCCTTTTCCCCACTGTAGTGCGATCCTGGAGTTAGTATATATATATATAGTTAGGGAGGTGTGTGTGTGTGTGGGGGGGGGTACAGCCCCCAACATTGGGGAGTGAGGGGGCATAGCCCCCTACCTAGTTTGGTTTTATATTATATTTCATCAAAAGCTTCAAAACAATACATTTTAAACCATAGACATGCATACAACACCAATGACTAACTCTTTTCAGAAGACAATATATACCCAAACTAAGTGAGAGGCTATGCCCCTCACACCCCCTAATATGGCAGGCTGACCCCCCCTAGCTATATATACTAACTCCAGGATCGCACTACTGTGGGGAAAAGGGCATATACCTTTTACTTGCCTTACAGCACTCTGCACAGTGCCAGTACTTCAATTCAGTGAAATGAGATTCAGTGAAATGAATTTTTAGTAATTTGAGCTTTCTACTGTAGTTGAAACTGTCAATGCTACCTCAGCTAGTACACAGATAATAGTTTAGGACAAAGTGTTTTCCATCTTTGGTATTCTAAAGGCCATATAAAAGGAATAATAGCACTCTATTTAATGGTGAAAAATGGATGAACTAGGTCAACTTCAAATTGAGAGAGAAAAAGAAAAAAAAACTATCACCTAAAACAAGATAGCTGAAACTGGCACTGACTTCTCTGGGTTTTGAGCCCATGCCTAGTCTACTTAATAGAATTAACTTATAGGTTCCTAGTTTCATAGGTATATACTTTGGATTGTTAATGCTTTCCTGGGCAGTAGAGTGGAGTACTTTTAGGCTGCTTGTTGCAAGCTGGTTTGAGATTATGAAAGTTTTTTCTTTAAACATTTTCATTAAACATGACATTAAAAAGTGAGATAGATACATATACATTAATAAAAAAGAAAAACAAACAATACCAACTTTTTTGTTATTTTCATGCATGTGAGTAAATGAAAATTATTTGTAAAAGTTTTAAGGGTTTTTCATGATTGTATAAGAAAACCTGGACAATATGTTTGTTTATTTCTTATATAAGTGGCTTTGCAGAGTTGTTGCAATATATGCCTTTTGCCTAAGTTCTTGAAAATCTATTTTTGTACTATTATTGGGGTCCATTTTCCACTGTTGCCATGTCATGACCATTTTCTTCAATAATTTCTCAATATTTGCTGTTATTGACGGGCATGATGTACCTTAAAACTGCATGAATCTCAGAAGAAATATAAGGTTTTGAATGGCTTTGCATATTTTGTAGAAGGAACTATGGGCAGTTGTTGTGTATTATCATTGTATATTCCAGTCCTGTTAATTTTGCCAAGTCCTGAGTCTAGGATATGTTCTGCTGAATCAGGTGATGGATCTAGTGAAGTTAGGACCGGTTGTGTTTTGAAAGACCAGAATAGAGTAACAGGACTATAGATTGCTGGGTAATATGGACAACTGTTCGCATCTTTCTGGGATATAAGTTATTACTCTATCAACCAAGGTGATAATTATTGCTACATCAATTATAGATAAAGTATGTCACTGAGTACAAGTTCTAGATGAGTGTTGTATCAATTGTAATTGTTAGTTTCATTGGTGCAATATGTAGCACAGTTGCCTTTGGTATAGAAGGCTGTGGGTTCTATAACCACTCCAGGTAGATCAATTGCTGACCCCCCAGTAAAAGGGTATGCTTTACTCCTGAATGTGGTTTCCTTTGAATGAAATGTTTAACTAAGGTCCCATCCACTTGACTTGGTGGTAGCTCAGGTGGATATAAAAGATCCCATGCCACCTACTGAAAAGAGTAGGAGTCCATTATTTATATACAAAAATAATTCTTATTTACAACATATTTACAAATATTAAAAATGTACAATTATATAGATAAGCAAATCTTTTTACACAATCATATTTAATTTTCATCCCTATTAGACCCCACTCCTTTTTCCATAACCACCATCTGATTTTACTTAATAGTGTTGCTCATATCCATTTACCATTAAACATAATTTACTTTATTATTTCATTCCATGTCACCCATATAACATAAAATAACTTTTTCTCTATTCTTTTAACATATTACTTACTTCTGTTCTTATAGAATCCATATTTAATCATATCCATGTTTATTTTATCCACTTATTTTATATTTTCAAAAAAAATCTTCTTTACATAGCTTTCCTAATAACTTTTTTACTCTTTTTACATTTCAGACCACATGTTCTGTAGTTTCTTGTTCTTGACAATGTAAATATATTCTGTCACTTTTCTTCTTATATGGTGTGAGTCCCATCACTGCTACCAATGTGTGATGGACACTACTATGTGTCGCCCCCACGATAGGCCAGTAATCAAAGAGCCTGGATACTCACCACTGACACTGGAAAGGGACCTGCACTTGGAATATAAATGGATACACTCAGTATTTCCAGATGCAGACCTCTCTGCATCAAGTACAGTTTCCCTTAAGAGCACATAGGGAACACACTTAGCTTGGGGTCTGGATGTCTCTATATCTGTCTCCCTCCATACCCCAATAAGACTCCCCACTGGTGCAGCTGTATGGTTAGGTCCTCAGCTGAGTGTCCAAGCACCTCCAGCACCATCTCTATAACCCAGTACTTCGTGTCTCTGCCCCAACTAGCTCTCTAAGATTTAATTTTCACACAAACACAAACCTGGGGTAGGCTGGCACAAATGACCTGCTCTACCACCTTTTCCCAGACTATAGGGTAGTTATCACTGCCACCAGTCAGTTACTATAAGGCCCTTAAAAGGGTATCCAATTATACTGTGTAATATCAATGCTAATACAAATTTCACCAAGATGGCTAGGCCTTCTGGAGTGGCCCACACAGTGTCACCAAATAAATATAAGCACTCTCAAAGGTTAAGTGCTTTATACAAGGATTAGCCACAATAAAAAGTTTTAAATATATTTAACAATAAATAATAAAAGTACATGAAAATACTGAATATATGTTCACAGTAAACCACAGAATTCAGATCACTGGAAATATTGAAAAGAACACTGATGGACAGACTCAGATGAATAAAGCAAAACAATATCTAAACTAAGCTTCATTATATTCCTGACTGAATCTAAGAGAATTACTGTTCCCTAGTTATGTTACTTACTGCCGCAAGGCAAGATGATGTGGTTGAGGGTTTTTCTAGTCAGGCTTCCCAAACAGAATAAGCAATACTCTGAGATTTTTCTGTAAAATCTAAAATAAAAATTCCAAGAGGGCAGGCAGAATGACCTCATCTGGTCACCTGACTCTAGGTTGTCACAGCATTCTCCTTTGAAACTGAGATAGGAAGTTTGCACAGACAGCCACAACACACATCCAAATGTTTATGTTAGTGCCCGGGGCCTCCCTAGTTTTCACTGAGCAATGTACAAAGTCCCTTCCCCAGACCCAGCCATTCTGGTCCTATTCAGCACTGTGGGTTGCATTTTAATGGCTTAACAACTCACATTTCCCTTATTTTTCTTACATTTAACCTCTGCTGTGCCAGCATCCTCTATTAAAACATATACATTTAATTCAGCTACAAAAATACATGTATGTTTCTCTTCTTTTCAGCAGGGTGCACTGTTGATACATTTCAAGACAAGCAAAGCTCACAAACACATTTTCAGCATACACATCTGTACAAAATCAGTTTGATATACAAATGACATACAGTTCTAATACATTTGTAACACAAGCATATTGTATAAATCAGTTTGATATTCAAGGGACAGATCATTGTTTACAAAACTCCAGCTGGCTATGCTGGCACTTGTCTATATCATCACATATGGCATATTTCATTTTACTGGCAGTTTATCTATTACTAGCCTCCACAAAAATCGACATTCTACTTTCTGATTACACCATTTGCTTCTTAGTTTTATAGCTTTATTTTTTTCATCTGTTAGATTTCCCAGAGTTTTACATAGTAATGTTTTATCATTGCAATGTTATACCATACTTTTTACCCTTTTCTATATTATCAATTTTTATTTTCCACAACATATCTTTCTTGGTAATATTTTATTTATTCAATTATACACTGTTTTTCACTTTTACTCTTTTTTACCATATCCCAAAACTTATCATACTTATATTTATACAATTTTGCTACTAATCTCTCATGTTTTTCATTTATCCACTTTAATACATTATACAAATTTAATGAAGCAGCATGTACTGATGGGTTAATTAACCCTAAAACTTCTTCTCCTTTATTTACATGCAAAACTTCTCTTTTTATTAGGTTTAATGTAGAACCCCATCTAAATGAAAAAAAATATATATCTGCAATAATTTTGTTTCAAATATAGTTGACAACAAATGCACCTGTTAAGTATGCTATTTTCCCATTAGTACTCAATTTAGCAAATAAACCTTTCTGAATGATAAAGTATAAGTCCTCCAGAAAAGACAGGTTTCTTTTATTTCTTCTTTTGTTTTTACCATTAGATTGTACTTACATCTTTATTCCCAAATTTTACACCTAACACAGAAATTTCATTAATTGTAAAATATATAGAACTCAGTTTGTGTTTGTTGCATTATAAAATATATACCTCCTGTTTTTACTACTTCCCCTAAACCTTTACTTTTCTTCTTATTTAAAGCCATCCCTATCACCTTTAGACACCCAGTTGCATAAATTACTTCCTTTATCCAACTTTAGTTTTTTTTTTTACAATTATTATAATGTCATCTGCATATGTTAACAGAAATGGAATTCTTAACCTTTTAGATGTTATATACCCCACCTCTTTCATTTTGTCATTTATTTTATGTACTATTATATTCATAACTAATGCAAATAATATACATCTCATTGCACATCCTTGTGTTACACCAGTCTTCATATGTACCTCTTGGCTTAACCAGCCATTTACCCATATTTTTACTCTATTATTACTATACGCTGACATACATAATTTCCTAACTTTCTCATGTATACTATATTCTTTTATTGTAACTCATACAATTGCAGTGTCCATTTGTGTGAAATGCCTTATTACCGTTTCATATAATGTTTTTCACTTCTTTTCTATTCATGATATCATCCACAATTTCTCTTACTATCACTAATAATTCTTGGCAACCTGTCCCATTTATACTATATATACTATCTTCCATAATATTTTCCATTTTAGTTTCAAATCTCTTTTGAATTATTTTCCTAAAAATCTTATAATCATTATTATTCAATACTATTGGTCTTCAGTTTTTTTAATTGTCTTCTATCTTCCTTCTTCCATATGACATTAAGTATTCCACTACATAATTCTTTATACATAAAACCTTCATTTAACCATTCATTCAAAATTTATAAACATATTTTTTGGCAATCCCTTAAATTTTTATACATTTTATACCCTATTCCATTTGGTCCTTTTGATGAATCTATATTTACTTGTCCTAATACTTTATCTAGCTCATTTAAAGAAAGCTCGTTTTCCAACACTTTATTCTCTTTTTCTAACCTTTTCACCTTTCATGCTTTTTCACTACCTTTTTTCTTTAAACATTTCTTGTACATATTCTACTACACCATTCATAATATTTTCCTGAGTTCTATTTCTACATTTTACGTTTTGTATTTCTCTCATTACACTACTGTCTTCCTTTACTAATCTCCTTAAGTAACTCAATACTTCTCTTTTTTCTTGTAAAAAATATTTTGCTTGTATAACAGTTCTTGTATTTTTTCTTGATTTCTTTCATATAATTATTTTTCTTTGTCAAAGTATTTTCTATCATTATGTTCTAAATCTTCCAATGCATTGTTATATGTTCTTTCATATTTTTTCTCTACTTTTCTCGTATCATGCTGCCACTGTAAAAAAAAAAAACATTTTTTATCATCCACCATTCAGATCATTTTTTTCTAAAATGCTCTCATAGTAATACAATCTTTCCATAACTGTATTACTAATCTATTTCCTTCTTCATTCCATGCTTTTTCATATATCTTTTTTATTCCTTTTCCTGTTTTATATATTCCTTGTTTTTATCTCTAGCCATATTGCGAGATGATTGGAAAATCTTGTTTCAACTATGTCACCTTCTCCTACAATTAAACCTTCTGATGCTATAAAATAATCTATTTCAGTTCTATACATACCCCTTTTGTAAGTCCATGAATTTTTGTCCCAAAGTTTTAACTTATCACATCTTATAACTTCTAAAATTTTTCTTATATTGTTTCCCTTCGTTTTTACTCTTGCCTCTTAAATCAAAATTAAAGGCTCCTGTTATTATAATATTCATATTTATCACTACATAGTCCTAAAATCTGATTAAATAAGATTTCCCTTTCTTTACAATTAGAATAAGCATATAGTGTTATAATTCTTAATACTTGTTCTTTCCATTTTTAAACTACAGTGGTTAATCTTCCCATTTTTGCTAAAGATACCTCTAATATTTGTACTGTATTCCTATAGAATATGGCTATTGCAGAATATCTCTCATTTCCCAAATTCCAGATTATCTTTCATCCCCATAGTTGTTCTATTTGTAATCGTTCTTCATTTGTTAAAAATCTTGTGTCTTCTAATATAATTACATCTACATCACATGTATTATTACAGCACTCCAAAATTCCCATTCTTCTTACTACATTCCGAATACTATGCACATTTACAGAAAGCATTCGAAAATTTTTATTTTTCCTTAGATTTATGGTTTTTTACATTCATAACAAATTACTAAGCTAGCTTTCTTACTATGCTATTTCAAGCCTAGCCAATTTCCTTCCCAAAGGTGAGAATCAAGCATAGCATCATCCCTTTCCTTTCTTTTTTTCTTTTGTACATATCCCTTAAATTTTCTTTTTCTGTCTTTTACCCCTTTAACAATAAAATTATTTTTTTCTTTCACTACCTCCCAATTTATGCCTTCTTCTACTTATTTTGGAACCTTATTCTATGTCCTTTTTATTATTATTTTTTCATGTAATTTTTTTCTATTTCTACTACTTCTAATATTTCTTCTCTTTGTTCATTTTCATCTCTTTCTTTTTCTTTATGCTTATTTTCATTTTTGCAATCCATCCATAAATGTCCAATTTTGTTACATTTCTACATTTCAATTCACATTTTTCTGCATCATGTTCCACTTCCCCACAAATATAAAATTTATTTTGTCATATTTACTTATTGAATGTCTTTCTTTTCCACAAAAACAAAACAAAAGTTTTTGGGTCATCTGCAGTATTTTACTACACCCCATTCCCTTCTACATTCATCATGTATGTATAATTATTTTTCTTTCTATTTTTAACACAATATTACAAGCCTAACCACCAATATATCAACCCCTTTTATCAGAATATTTTGTAATATCTAGTACTGTTAAGTGTTTTTACGACATAAAGATTCCAAAAATGTTTCTTTGTTAATAAAAATAAATTATCTTACCTCATGTGCTTTTACACCCAAAGGAGATATTAAATTGTCCCATACTTCATACCTGTCCATTTCTTTGTCTTCTTTACTTTGAATCTTTACTGTATACTTACATTTTCCATTTTTTCTGCCTTCTTTTCTGCTACTCTATGTTTGTCTTCTTTTACTTTCTGTGCATATGTTGCTTACTTTTCCAGCTCACTACTACTTTTCAGAATTGTCTCTGCATCTTTTTTTTCTATGTTTTCCATAATGTCCCTCTAGAAAATATATCCTTAATTTCCTGCCTCACTCTGCCCCACAATTTATTTAAGTAAATCATCCTGCAACCCTCCCAACTGGAGGGTTGACACTATATAGCCAACATTCGCTGACTCATCTCCATCAAAGACATTTCTTTGAAACATTTCCTCAGAATCCTGCACACTTTCAATGTTTTTGATATTTGCTTTCTCCTCCATTTCTTCCACCAGTCCATCATCTCCTTCTCTGTCCATCTGCCTCCTTGTTTCACTGGGCTGCCTCTATGTCTAGAATGGAAACAGGAAGTGCTCCCCCAAAATGGCTCCTACTTGCAACAATGATGAGTAGAGGAAGTTCCCTGATGCCCTGGCCAAATTTTCTCTAGTCATCTAAATACAACCTTGGGTCTCCTCTGACAACAGGCTCCTAGCCTAGTGTGACTAACCCAGTCAACAATGGATAAATAAATAAAAACAATGACTCAGGAGACAGAATGCTAGAGCTCATACTTTATTAATTCAAATAACAGTTTAGTTCAGCTCATAAATAATGAGACCAGTTCTATTTCAATACATTATGAGGTAAACATATATTAAACCTTTTTTACTTTAATAAAGTACTGGTTCTACAATCCTAGTTCCAGAGACATTTTTATTTAATTTTAGAAGATGACATTCTCTTTATGTAGTAACATATGAATTTGTGGTTTATTGTTGCTATATCTGTTGTGTTAAGCTGTACTTAGTAGTGTATTGCTCAAATAGTTGCCATCAAGGCCTAGTCAATTAAGATTTAAGTTACTAAGTTTGAAGAATCTTGGGTTGCAAAATTTTTGAGGGAAGAGCTCTGTGTAGTGGTTGTAAGCAGCTAAGGTGGTTGATGGTGGAATGTATTGCATAGTAATATTAAATGTTAAACTGCTGAAAATAAAGTTGGACTATCACCTATTTATGCTATTTCATTATTAGAAGTGATGCTATCAATTGCTGAGACTTGAACTGAAGAATTATTTCTAGCAAATATCAGAATTCTCCTGTCATGCTGCCAGCCCAGCTATCTGGAATTTTGTAAATAATTCTATGTCATTTGTGAATATTGATATGATTTATACAGAACTGTATGTTATGTACTGAGCTTCAAAGATGTATCCATGGTGTACCCTGCTAGAATATAGAAGATTAACCTGCAAAACTTAAGAATAGTTGAGGTTAATTTTTTTTATAGCTGGGCTATAAACAAGAGATGTTATCTTTCAGTTTCAGTGCAACAGGAGACACAATGTCTAGAGCTAGAAGTTTTTTGTATTGTCTTGGAGAGAAGTAATTGCTAGGTTTAAAATGTAAAAGAGTTTTATTCTTTTATGACTTCCAGTTCTGAGCAACCATCTGAGATATATGTGTTTTTCATACAGAGATGTTGAATGTTGGACACTGGGAGTTTAGCTTGGGAGCTTAAGTCAGGTGACAAAAAGTGATGTCATCCAAGTTAACCCAGCATGAATATTTGATATGAATTTGAGAATTCTGTCAGAGAGAGACTGTGCATTTTTTATTTTGTCTTGGACCTACCAAGAACTTCCACTCATCATCACCATCTGTACATGCTTTGCTAATAGTAAGTAACTAGGGTACAGTAATTTCTTTTAGATATATTTAGGAATATTGTAAAGATTAGTTTAGATGTTTTCTGCATTTATTTGAGACTGTCCTGCAATGTTGTTTTATAAATATTTCCCGTGATTTTGAACTCTGAAGATACCGTGTTGATTTACTGAGTATGGTTTTGTTCTTTTATTATTTATCATTGAATATATTTAAACCTTTCTTTGTGACTGATATTTGTGAGACATATTTAAGCTTTTAGAGTACTTGCATATATCTTTGGTGACACTGTACAGGCCACACCTAATAGCCTGGCGCTTGGTCAAAACTACCATTTGGATTATTAATAACATTACACAGTGGGATTGGACACCCTTTGTTAAGGGCCTTAAGTAGCTGATAAAGAGTTGGCTGGTGGCAGCTGGAACTTCCTTATAGTCTGGGCAAAAGGGGATATAGCTTGTAAGCCTGTGCCAGCCTTCCCCAGGAGTGTGTATGTGCTTGTATATAAATCAAATCTCAAAGTGTGTGTGTGTGTGTGTGTGTGTGTGTGTGTGTGTGTGTGTGTGTGTGTGTGTCAGCTACTTGGGCAGTGACACGAAGCACTGGTTGGACAGAGAGGGTGCTGGAGGTTTTGGCTTGACCACTCAGCTGAGATCTCAACCCTATAGCTGTGCCAGTGGGGAGTCTTATTGAGGATCTATCCTTGGAATGACTGTGATCTCTATGTGCTCTTGAGGGAAATTACACTTTACTGTGTGTGTGTACTTGTCATCCTGCCAGTGTGTACACCCCCTAGCTGTTGCAAGTTGTGAGGACTGAGGCTCCTTGATTACTGGGCCAGTGCTCGGCATCACACATTAATTGGTATCTTTGTTCCTGGTCTGTTATCAAGGAACCGATTATAGTTTTGCTGCATGAAATGGGTTGCACAGTAATTGTCTTTAAGACATATCTCCATAGTATGCATGATTGTTGGGTTATGTTGCATTTCCCAAGTTTCAAGCAATGTCCATTTGTTATTTATGGTATTTATATTTATTGGTGTTATTTTAGTGTTCTGGTGTTTGTTACAAGCTGCTGGGTACTATTATTCTGAATTGTGGTTGGTGGTGCTAGTTTTTCTTTGATCTGATAATTGTAAATCAGTTAAGGAAAAAAAAATAAAGTATGATACTGACAATTAGTTTATGATTTGCTAGAATTACTATTTTAAAAAAAAAAAACATTCTGGGGAGCAGAGCCGGATCCAGAACTTGGTAATCAAGGCAGTAGCCTAGGGCCCACTGGCTGGGAGAGAGCCCTTGCTGGCTGGTAGATTCATTTTTTTTAACTAAAAAAATATATATATATATATTTTTTTTCTTTAAGAAGAATGCGGAATGCCCTTTTGAGTCCAGTTGCACAGACAGACAGGTATGTGTGACTTGCTTTTGTCTTCTGCATCTGTGCAACCCATTGTTTGTGTCTTCTTCTTCTGCATGAGCAGAATCTAAATGCCAGAAGACATTTGAAATGCAGAATACAAACCGACAAGTGAGAAGAAGGTGTGTGTTTAAGTGGTAGGTAAGTAGGTAGGTGTGTGTGTGTGTGTGTGTGTGTGTGTGTGTGTGTGTGTGTGTGTCTGTGTGCGTGTGTCTGTGTGTGTGTGTGTGTGTGTGTGTGTGTGCGTGCGTGCGTGTGTGTGTGTGTGTGTGTGTGTGTGTGTGTGTGTGTGTGTGTGTGTGTGTGTGTGTGCACAAATGGGTAGGTAGGTGTAGGTGTGTGTGTGTGTGTGTGTGTGTGTGTGTGTGTGTGTGTGTGTGTGTGTGTGTATGTGTGTGTGTGTAAGTGTATGTGTGTGTAAAGGAAGTAGGTAGGTAGCATACCTCTCAGTTCTCCAGATTTTCACAGAATGACCATATTTTTGCCCCATATTTTTGGTCTATTCCTCATATAAAGGACTAATGTTACTAAATAATGAAATACATTTGAGTTTCAGCCTTCATATCCTCTAGAAAAATGAAAATGAACACAAATCCTGTTATTCTAGCAATTTTGTAAGTTGGTGAGTGCAATATATATAATCAGTTCCTATCTATTTTAGGCTTTGCCCAGATTTCTTGCACTAAGATGTTGAGGTGTCTCTGTGTGAGAATGAAATGCCATAGTTAGGGAACGGGATAGCAGGAGGTTAGTAATTTGCTTAGGCTCCAGCCCTGTATCTTAGTTACAGGAAACAAGAGCCTGAATCCTTTACCTCAATTACCAAGCTACATTTTTCAGGGAACTGTGTTTCGGGTACATTTTTCAAAGAATTGCATTTCAAGTGCATTTCCCAGAAATTGTAAGCTTCAAGGAAAAGAAGTTTACCGCTGCTTATGCTATATCTGTTTACAATGTGCAACTGTTTTGTTTAGTAAATGACATCACTATTTTTGAATACAAATTAAAAGTAGTGTTAGAGGAGCAACAGGTAGCACTCTTGCTGTTAATGCAGAAGGCTGTGGGTTCTTCTCCCACAGTATGTAGATAGATTGCTCATATTGTGGTGTATTTAAAGGTGGGCGGGTGCTACAGTCTTGAGTATGTCTTCCTTTGAATGAGATGCCTAGTAACTATGATCCTGGTTTCAGTTTGCCATCCATTCCATATTGCAATATTACCAGCTTACCATTTTTAATGTAACATAGGCAATTTATTCTTCAAGGGCAGCAGGCACTGAATTTGTAGATGAAACACTGAAATATAAAGTGGTTTGCTAGTAGCAACCTCTTCATTAGTTACAGATCTCTTTAATGTGGAATTATTCAGATTATTTTTACTTCGCCAGGGATTGTGCATATTGACTGCTACTGATGGATTGTAATGACAGAAATTTGAGTGGCCTTTTATGATCGACAAGTTCTGAATTGGTCAGTTTTGTCATTATTGGTTTATATGTTTTGTTTCATTGCTTACTGGAAAAATGTTCAGAACTATAGATTTAAAAACACGCTCTAACAAGTGGTACTGTATTATATAAAGAATATAATTTAATACAATCAGAAAAGTGAATCAAAGGAGGGGCGTGGCCAAGGATGAACACAGGATAGCAGCAGATTTCTTCAGCTCCACCAACTTAACTGCACTGGCAGGAAATAATTACTTTAAAAATCAACTAATGAAATAATTTTCTTTCTAAATACATTTGGAATATCAGTTTCTTGAATAATATCTAAAAAAGAAAGAAAATTTCACTAATTTTCCTGTCAGAAATCATCTTGGAAATTTCTCTTTCATCACCTCTGTTCAAAATGAGTTCCAGTAAGGCAAACAGTCAGGATTCCAGCATCAAGAACGAGCTTCAGTCTCTGATATCTACTATTCAGCAACTAACAACCAAAATGGACAAACTGTTTACTAAAATTGATAACTTCATAGAAAAAAACTACAAAACAAATGGATTTGTTACATCAAGACTTGCAACAACAGAAGGCTCAGATTACAGGCATAGAAGAGACTGTTAATGATATGGAGAACAGAATCCAGGAAGAAGAAATTAACATTGAGTTTTTGCTGAAGCAGAACACACACCTACAATCCAAACTTGATGACCTGGAAAACAGATCTAGATGCAATAATATTAGGATTTTTGGACTGCCAAAAAATATAGAAGGTAACAACATTACTTCTTTTTTAAATACTTGGCTTCCCAAAACTTTAGACTTGTCAGAAGCATTTTCTTTTGGTATTGAAAGAGCCCATAGGTCCTTATCTAATTTTAACTCTAACAAAAAGTATCCTAGATCAGTTATAGTAAGATTTTTATCATCTTATGACAAGGAGATGGTATTAAAATCTGCATGGGCTAAAGCACCTATTAAAATTAATGAGGCAACTGTGCATTTTGACAATGACTATTCTTCCTTGGTAATAACTAAAAGAAAAGTTTTTTTGCCATTAATAAGAGAGCTTAAGAAAGCACAGTTCAAAACTTACCTTTTATTTCTTGCCAAACTAAAAATCTTTTTACCTGATGGCCCTAGAATTTTTGAAGACCTAGACTCTGCTTTGCTGGATATTAAAAAAAATAAGATATTAGATAAAATAGAAGATATGGAATGGGCAAGTCCTTCGTTAAAGAGGATGGCAACAGGAACTTCTTGGAAGACTTCAGAGAAGCAAAAAAGACTAAAAAACAAATGACACGTTCTATATATATATATTTTTTTTCTTTCCTTCTCTCTTAATCTCTTCAAATACAGTTACTGCATCTCCAGAAAGCCACAAATATTTTAAAGATTTATTCAAAGTTATTTTTCTGTGTGCAAAGAACTGTTTTTGTTTCATAAATAGTCAAACTCTCTGAGGAACAAATAACATGCTATCAATCAACTTGTTTCTCTTTGTGATAAAGAGACCTAAGGTTAGTAATTTGATACATTTTCTTTCTCTTCTTGTTTTAAATAATGGCATTCTTTTAAACTATGCATTTAGTGAGGGGTGGGGGAGGGCAAGGAGAGAAGTATGATGAAAAATATGGAAAAAGTGAAATAATAACTTATTAGTTCTTTAAAACTATATATGCTGTTTAAACACTGTTGCTAAATATTATACCATGACTTTATTGCTTATACATGATTACAAATAATATGTCATGATATAATTGCAAATAATTAGAACTAAAATAGTTGTAAGTAATATGTTTCATGTTTCACTTTATTAATACAAACAGCAAGTAATATTTCTTTGTAGATACTCTTTGTAGCTTCCTTTTTTCTTTCTTCTCTCTCTTTCTTTTTTTTCTCTCTCTCTCTTTCTCTCTTATAAGTACAGTTATATGCTTCTGATAATACTGATATATGTATATAATAAGATTTGTATGAGAAAATGAAATGGGGCATATAAAAATAAGTTGTATAATATGTTAAATAACTGTAGGCTTGGTTTCACTGTCATAGAGACTGTAATGACTTGTAAAATACTTCGCAAAGGTTTTGCACTGTTTAGTTTCATTTGTATTACTAAATGAATGTCAGTCACTTGCATTTACTAAAATTCCCACCAGAATGTTAAGGGAGACAATTTGGGATGTGGATTACCTCGTGAATAGTGTCCTCGAGTTGTTTTAAAAGCTTCAACACTCAGAATACATGCAGAGAAGCTGAATGCAGTCATTTTGAACTTTGACCCCTGATTTCACACTGACACATCGCAGATTCAAGAAGAACACTGTTCCAGGAAGTAGAACTGCTGTAAATGCGACTTTGTGATGAAAAACGAACTTTATGACATCTAAATGTGAGTTATTCTTTATAACAACTTACTTATTTAAGATGTAATTTATAAAATATGAAAGTTATAATGATTTTAAATGATTCAGTATGCCATAGTAAGCAAGTGAGATATTTTAGAAGGCATAGAAGGTAAAACATATATACACATGTTTTTGAAAGCTTACATGACTGCAACATATTATTGTATATAAATACTTATGATTTAAACATATATAATGTTATAAATCATTTGACTTATCTAATTGACAAGCACAAGTATCATTATGATTATATCTTAGAAGAAACTGTCATGTGACATATTTTAAAGCAGCAGTTCAGATATATAAAATACAGATGGCTTTCTTCACAATGATTTATGTATAACTAGGAATTTATATTGCTGCGCAATATGATTTGTAAACATATGTATGAGTATAAATATTTTATTTACTGGCAATAATAAGTATGAGAAGAAAGCTTTGGTGCAAGTAATTTAAAGTTTTTAAAACTGTTAGCTGCATTTCTATGGCAGAAAGTAGGAATATCCTAATATATGTAATGTCTGAACCATAATAGCCTAAGTTATTGAATCCAAATGAGCATAAGAACTTATTTTTACAAACTTTTAATAAACTAATATATAGATATGCCCCTTTTTTTTTTTTTTTTTTTTTTTCTTTCTCTCTCTCTTCCTTTCTCTCTCTCTCTCTTCTCAGTTCCCATTATCAAGTTTATTAGAATGCTATTTTGATTATGAGTGTATTTTACAAAATAGATGTACATAGTAATATGAGCTGTTTCTAAATGTTCTTATTTGTTTATATGAAGCTGATTTATAAATGTTTAGCTTTGTCTTACTAGATAATCTAATTAAATGAGGTTAACTTTAGTTAATAATAGTTAGTATTGAATTGATATGGTGGCAGCTGAGTTACTGCTGCTTAGGATAGGGGGATAACTTGAGTGGTATGTGCTACTCAAAGTTGGAGTTCTTAACTCCAGGCTGGGTGCAATGTTTAATCCTAATATTATTTTCACCTGTTTATTGTTGTTTGTATATAGTTCTGACATCCACAACACATTTTATAAACTCATTGTCACTACAAATAAAAGTGAAGCTTATACAAAATCCCATAAGATTTTCAATAAATACAGCTATAATTAATGGTACACCTAAAGGAGGAGGTATAATATCATTTATTTTGTTAATTGTTATTCTGATTATATGTTTTATATGTTTATAAAAGCTAAATTATTTCTCTAAAAGGAATTTCTTTAAACATTAATGGACTGAATAACCCATGTAAAATGGCAAGTTTAACGAGATACATTAATTTGCATAGGGCCAACTTAGTATTCCTTCAAGAAACACATCTCCTGAAAAAGGATATTGATAAATTAGCCACTAATAAATTTACAGTCTTGGTTAGTTCAGAACACACTCAGAAAAAAAGAGGAGTGGCTATTTTATGGAATAAAAGTATGCCCATAACTAAAACTATTAAGTCTTATAAAGATGATAAAGGAATGTTTTGTATGGTTATAATACAGATTAATGGAAAGACATATACATTAATCAATGTATATTGGATACCAGGAATTGGCATTAATACAGTGAAACACCATCTCAATAAGATCATATCATTTTCTATAGGAGATATTATTTTAGCAGGTGACTTTAATTGTATCCTACATGAAAAAGATACTACTACTATAGGAAAAAGGAAAATTACATCTAATGCAAAACATTTAAAGGATTTTGTTAATTTATATCATTTGAATGATATTAATAATCAGATAGATTCAAAATCATTACCATACACTTTTTTTTCTAACAGATATAAAACTTATTCAAAAATAGAGTCTTTATTTCTAACCAGATGGTAACAGACTTAATTAATTCTAAAATAATTTTGTGTCCTATATCAGATCATAATTCAATTGTCTTTGAGTTTATGATAAAAAGTACTTACAATGTTCAGATCAAAAGGATACCAGCATACTTAACTCAACTAAAAGACTATAAAGATTATATACTTTCAGAAGCGCAACATTTTTTAGACTTAAACAATACACCTGAAGTCTCCATTGTTTATGTTTGGGATGCTTTAAAATCATATTTATATGGACAAAGTATCAGATGGTATAATAATAAAAGGAAATCTTGGGACAAGGAATTACTAGATATTCAAAGCAAATTAGACTCATACAAACATAATAATAAAGAAAATATTATGGACAAAAAAGTCATTGAAGAAATAAATAAATTAAATGAGAAATACAAAGAAATTTTAACTCATAAAGTTAAAATAACATTAGAGAAATATAAGTTTTGTCTTACTCAATAAGTCCCAAATACTTACATAGACTTAAAAATAAAACAAAAAGGTTGAATAAACAAAATCATATCAAAGAAATTTTCTCTCCAAGGAAAAAGAAGAATGTTTCTAGTTTACCAGAAATATTAGATGAATTTAGAAATCACTTTCACAAAATTAATCATAATAACATTAACATGGAGCCTAAAGATAAAATAAAGAAATTTATAACTACAAACATGAACAATAAACTTAATAAACAACAGACTAAACTAATGGATAAAAATATTTCATATACAGAGGTTATTACACAAATAAACAAGCTTAAATCAAACAAAGCACCAGGTAATGATGGTATTATACCAGAGATCTATAAAATTCTTCCCAAAAGTACTTACTCATTAATACATAAGGTTTTTATTTTGGCCCAAAATGAGTTAACAACTCCCCTATCTTGGCAATACACATTTATTTCACCAATTTTAAAACCCAATAAAGACCCAACCAGATACACTTCATATAGACCTATTTCATTACTTAATGTTGACTATAAAATGTTTATGAGTATTTTTGCTGATAGATTAAAGACAATCATCCCAGGCATTATAGATATAGACCAGACAGGCTTTATTGTAAATAGAAATACTTTTGATAATATAAGGAGAACTTTAACGTTAATTGATTTTGCAAATAGGAAAAAGAAAGATTTAACACTTATTAGTCTCGATATAAGTTCAGCATTTGATTCAGTAAGTTGGGACTACTTGTTTATCTTACTGAAGTGCACAAACTTCTCAGATGCATTTGTAAATCTAATTGAACATCTATATAAAGGAGCATTGGCTTACATTAAGATAGGAACATATGTCTCACAAAAATACCCATTTTAAAAGGTACAAAACAAGGGTGTCCACTCTCTCCACTATTATTTACTTTAATAATGGAGCCTTGGGCTAATTTGATCAGAAACAGTACTGATATAGAAGGATTTGATATAGATGAAAATACAATATCTAAAATTCAACTTTTTGCAGATGATGTTCTAATTACATCAGCTGGATCTAACTCTTCTATGCAGTCCTTATTTGATAAAATGATGGATTTTAAAAATATCTCTGGTTTAATATTCAATGAAGAAAAAACTAAAATATTACCAATATACACAAAAAAAATGTCCTCATTAATGATTTTAACAAATATATACCCAACTCAGGTCAGATAACTTACTTAGGTATAATATTAACTAAAGATATCAAATCTATTATATATAATAATTATAGTACCTGTCTTCTTAATATACAAAATCTTTTCACTAGCTGGAACAATATGTTTTTTACCATGGAAGAGAGACTCACAATTATTAAAATGATAGTATTCCATAAGATATTATACTTAATACAATCAATAATACTCCCACCTACAAAAATAATTATTAAGAAATTGAATTCACTAATGTTAAATTTCTTATGGGCACCTAATAGACCTAGGATTGCATTAAAGAAACATACTAATAGCTGGTCTCAAGGGGGCATTTCATTTCCAGACTTTAATTTATATACTATCTCTTCTATTATAAAAGTTATTACTTTGTTAATAGATCAGTCATATGTTGCAAGATGGAAAGATTACTGGGAACTAATTAGCATTCACTTCATGAAAATCTCTTTAATACATAAAAACATTATTGTAAATAACCCCATGTTATGGTTACTAAAAGAATTTTGTACTTCATCCATTACACCAAAATATATAGTTAGTTACCCATTAAACATTATTATCAGTTATCGTAATTTTATATTCATGCATCCTAAGTATAAGGAATGGAATTTTATTCTATTCCCTATAATGTATACACAAGGTATGCTTTTGTCAACCACCTCTGAAAGAACTCTTTTAGTCACAGAGAATGATCTAAAGTATTGGTATCAGTTACTGTCTGATAATAAAGTAAAAAATTTAGGCTTCTTAAAGCAAGAATTTGATTTGAGAGAAACATGTTGGTTAGAAATTCAGACTTTTAGACAACATCTTATTAATAAAATTGATTTAATGTCTTTAACAGTTAAATAATCTGTTCCAATACTGATTGATTACTTGATATTAAATTTACAACATAGAGTTTCTGATAAAGGTAAGCTCTCATACATACATAAAATTATCAGAGAAGAAACTCATTACAGTTCAGATACCTATTGGAATTATTTCATTTCCATTAATGGTGAATCACCAAAACAACAAGATAAACAATATATATTGTAATCTGATTATAAAACTACTTCTTCCATTAAGTGGAGACTTTTTACTTGGAAATTTTTACATAGATCCTTCTATACACCTTTAACGATGAATAAAATAAATAATAAAGACAACTTATGTAAAAGATGTAATGTAGAAATAAATGCTGATTGGGCACATATGTTTTATGACTGTATAAAATTGAAGGAATATTGGAAGTTAATGATTTTTTGCAGGCCCTTTTCACAGATAATTTCATTGTTTCTAAATCACTTATATTATTTAACACACCTGTTCCTAAAAGTGTTAAAAAAGTTAAACTTCCCTTATTATGGTCTATTCTAGCAGTGGCTAGAAAAATAATAACCAGAAATTGGATTTCAGATACCCCTCCTTCATTTAATGAATTTGAAAATGTTATGACTGAAGTGTGTCATATGGAATTGATGACAATAAAATCAAGAACTACTAGAAAAACATCTTATTATATTATATGGGATACTTTACAAAACCTGTTAAAAAAATCTTAGTCTCAATAGCATGACATTATAGTTTAATCAATTGATTTGATTTGTAGTGGATGTCTTTGTAAATACTTTGGTTAGTTTATTGAATGTTATAACTATGTCTATTTTAATTGCTTGTATAAAATTGTTATGATATTTATTTTGTATATTAAAAACAATAAACTTGTTTAAAAAAAAAAAAAAGAAAAGTGAATCAAAGACCTCTTGCATGTCTGCATGGTCCTAAAACTATGTGCAAATGGCCTATTATTTGAAAACAGCCCAAAGATAAACTTCCTCTGCCAATGGCCAGATGCATTTTATTTGAATGTGGGTTTCAATGCTATTTCAGTGAATGTGAGTTTTAAGGGCAGAGAAGTTTTAATACCAAGTCTGTTTTCATTGTGAGACTGCATTGCTTTGTTTAGCAAATATCCATCAATGTTTGTGCTATAAAATTGAAATAAAAGTTTTAAATTAAATCCCAATATCTGTAATCTTTGTAGAAGTAAAGCAGAAAACAGTATGAGCTTTGAGAGTTTTGAACAGTGTCTATGGCAATTGGGGAGAAAATACCAAGGAATGGGACACTTGAATGGCTGCGGGAGGGTGTATTGGGTGGGCCCCGATTCATTATCCTGCCTAGAGCCCCATTTGACTTTGATCCAGCTCTGTGTGGGAGGTAACTAAGATGTTTTGTATGCTCTTGCCACCATTGTGAAATTGTGATGGTATAATGCCAATTAGCAGAACTGAGTTAGATTTCATTGCTCTGGATTTATAATATAGTTGACTTAGAATAGTTGAGTTTCTTAGTTGTTGTCATTGTTGTTATATGACTGAAGATAAAGTAAATCATTAGGTAGCAAGGATATGCCTTGATATACTTGGCATACTTCAGATGGAAGTATATTTACCTATTATGAGCTTTACAGTTTATTTATTTTGCATATATTTATTGTTTGTTGTGTGTGGTTGGTTGAATATATGCATATTCAGGTTAGCATGTTATTCTAAGTTAAAACAGTATGTTTTTTCTTTTTGAAATTAGTGATTAGTGGGTATTTTTCTGTTCAACTAGGCTAGGGTATATAATTATTAAATTTCAAGTGGGGGATTAGGTTACAAAAAGGGGGACAAAATAGGAGTATAAGTGCAGTAGGGGTGGAGCAACTGTGAAACAGAGATGGGGAAGCAAAGCAGGACACACTTCCCACTTAGTGGGAGTCAGTTTGTACATACGCTGTACTGTGCAACCTGTGACAACATGATTACTTACCTTATGAAAAAACAGCAGCCTAATGAATAAGACAAGAAAGGGTTTAGTATGCGAATACTGAAATACGGAACAAAATCCATTCACATCTTCGATTCAGATGTGCGACGTTCAGCATATTAATTAGGACAGAATGTCGAAGTGCATATAGTGAAACATTCAAATTTGCACTTTTGACGTTCTGTGTTGCATGTCACTACTGCATATCACGTAATGTTTTTGTAGGGGGGGGCTGTGCCACCTGCACTCCCCATGTGGGGTGCTGTGCCTCCACACCCCCTGCAAATAATATATTCCAACTCTGAGATCGTACTACAGTGGGGAAAAGGGTAATTTCCCTATTCCCACTGTGCAGCGATCTGTAGTCATAACTCCGATGACATATATGTGAATGTGCAGTGGCATTCGCTAAACTGCACACTTGCAATAGTGCAGGTCAGCGAAAATGGGAATCAACCAACTGTGGTTCAACATTCATGTTTTTGTCCAACCTGTACTCGTAATTTTCAAAGTAAACCAGCAAAAACATAGCTTAACAATGCTAACTATGTAATGCAGAAATAGGTGTCACAATTGTCTCCTTATCACTGATATACTAGTGTCAGTTACTTACTATGACAAAAAGAGCAGCATAACTAAGACATGGGACGTGCAAACTGTCATTTGAAATATATGCTGTGACTGAAAATGTGGAACGTTTAGTTCACCAACCAGTAGAGAAGAAGGCATAGGAAGGTTAATATAGGAAAGCCTTTGGGACTGTAATAAATGAATGGACACACAGCAAGGAACTGCTGCTAAAAGGGCTTAGTACAGAGGTTTACAGCACTAGAGTTGTGCCTAACTAGCTTGTCTTTTTATTGATATACGGGCATAATCTCAGTGTTCCATGCATTACAAGTTGGTTATGATCAGAGGCCTGATCATAATGCACTATGTCCTGAACACATAATAAGATGGTTATTATTGGTGACTTGATTATAATCTCAATATGGCACATGAGAGAGAAAAAAGAAGAGACAAACTTACCATAACAGTAGATGTTTGAATAATTGCTGTTCCAGTAGGCATAGCTATAGGGGTTATATCTTGCCAAAGATATAACAGTTGTTGAGCTTACAAAGCTTAAGACCACCTTCCACACACCCAGACTATTACCCGCTTGAGCAGAGTTGATGAAAAAACAGTGATCCAATGATGAGCATCAACCATTACTAACTTTAAAGAGACAGAGTCACTGAAGTCCATATGTGTCTGTGATAAGTAATAAAGTAACTTATTTCTTTGGGATTAGAATGACACTGCTAATAGAAAGTCATATGGAGGGAGAATTTAATAAAAGGATTTTACTGGTACCTTGCTTTAGAAAGAAACTCCTTATAAGACATCGGCAAGTGTTGAAATTTAGCTCAGATATCCAGAAATTATTCAGCTCCTCAGGATGAATAAAACAAGCGCACGTTTTGTTTAACAATTAAACTGAATACATTGATAAAACCAAATTAATTTCCTTGGCTGATTCAGTTGAACACATTTTTTTTAAAAATACACTCACTTATTCTGCAATGATTTAGTTCAGTTAATAGGTAAACTGTACCTTAGATGGCTACTACATTAATCCAGCCCTGGTGATTTAGATAAATAAAGTCAAATCAACTTAAATGTTAAGTACCAAGGTCTTAACTATTCACACAAAAAGTATTCCCAGTGTGTATGTACAACAACAATTCAATTAATAACACTTCGTCTGAATACAATGGCAAAACACACCTACAGTTGTCCAGTAGCAATGTTTTAAGACTTGTAACTGCACGTTCTGTAATCATGAAAAAAATAGTATGTAAATACTGGAGAACAGCAAATGTCAAACATCGCTATTCTCTCTTTAAAGTTGTGTTTTTGTAAGGGGGTAGTAAGCACCCCTTTACCCCCCAATATGGAAGACAAGCCTCCCACATTCCCTGAACTTGTATACTAAAACAGATTTTGCCCTACCTCAGACAAAAGAAACTACTCAGAGAAAGAGCGATCTCCGACCAAGTATACACAAGTTCATGTTTATTCTCAGTCTGTCTGCTCTGGGGCTTGCCGTTATGAGTGCTAGAATATCAGTTACCTTTCTTAAAAGTTGATCAAAGATCAGCCTGAAATCTCAGGTGGAGTAGAGCAGTAAATAAGCAGTATTTTCAGTGCTTTAAAGAAGAACTTTTAATTAGAACATGTATAAAACTGTAGTCCTTCTAGAGCTGGGATAACATTCTAGAGCTGCATATTGTAACAAGTCATCTTTGTTGTGTCATCAAAGACTGTCATCCAGCATAAACGTGATACTTGTTTATGGTTAGAGCTTCAAGAAGCTAGACAATATGTATTAAATAAACTGGATTCTATGTCTCCTATAATTAGGAAAAAAATTCCCAACCTATTACAATATATGATTTTATCAGTTTTGCATAAATTTCCTGCTAATAACAAGTTATCAAACATTTATAGGGTAATTAAATGTGATTTAGATACACATTCAGATAATTATTGGAAATATTTTTCTTTAATTAATAATAATCCCCCTTCTGAGAAAGACAAATTGAATATTTTACAATCAGCAAGTATGACTACTTCTTCTTTAAAATGGAAATTATTCACATGGAGATTTTTAAATAGATCATGTATCACTCCTCATAATATAAGTATACTTTCTAAAAAGAATATAACATGTTGGAGATGTAATATTGAATTAAATGCTGACTGGTCTCATATGTTTTATAATTGCATATATTTAAGAAAATTTTGAGATGATATCAACAATTTGTTGCAAACAATTTTTACTGATAATTTCTTTATATCTAAATCACTTGTTTTATTTAATACTCCTGTTCCTGATTGTGTAAAAGAGGATAAGTACCCTTTGGTTTGGTCTATACTATCTTTAGCTAGAAAAACAATCACTAAGAACTGGAAATCTAGTACAGCACCTACATTTTTGGAATTTAAAAATATACTCCTTGAAACGTGTAATTTGGAAATGTTAACTATTAAATCTAGATCATCTAGGAATACTACATTATATAATTCATGGAATATCATCTATGAACTTCTAGAAAAATAGTTTATTAATTTATGTAAACAGATGATTTTTATTAATCCTACAGCTACATTAAGAATTTTTTTTTGCACGATGAGCGTCTTTGTACATAGTTTAGTTACATTGGTTTATATATTAGAAGTTTTTTTTTAATTTTCTTGTTTTTTAACTTTAAAGAAAAAATGTTATAATTTCATGGAATTATTTGTCCATTTTAATAATTATTTAATAAAATTCTTCGAGAAAAAAAAAAAAAGAGTGTCATCCAGGAAAGTTTTCAGAACTAAATTAACCTAAACTTTTGCTTACTGCAGAATCTGCCATATATGTTATCTCATATTCAATTTTCTTAACAAGTTTGTAATTTGATCTGTGCTGCATAAAATTACTTGATGAGAGTAAATGGAAATGACTTATGATAAACTGTTTAGCAATGATGATTATAGCATCTTAAACTGTTTAGCAATCATTCAGTTCCTGCAAGATTTTTAATTATATAGGATACAATGCAGCCTGAGAAACAAGGTACATTACGTATTAATTCAGACAGATACACACAGACCCAGACAGGCACACACGTGTGTTTCGTAGGCACACATACACACACACACACACACACACACACACACACACACACACACACACACACACACACACATACAACAAACACTTAGAATGAGATAGGGCTGCAGGCAGTTCATCTTATGGCTCATAAGTAAATGGATAGACTTTGTTTATAGCACCTTTTCTGACATAATATAAAAATATAAAAGCTAGGAACTCTGGATCCTTTGCCCAATAATGCTGTTTGACTGATTTAATGTAAAAGACTCATCTGAAATATATTGTCAGTTTTCTATAAATAAATCAGTCATAGTGTTCCTGGGGTGTTGTTGAAGAGAAAAAATAAATTGCAATTTACTTAGATTATATGGTTAACAAATAAATAAAATATATATTCTCTCTCTCTCTCTCTCTCTCTCTATATATATATATATATATATACAATATATATATATATATATATATATATATATATATATGTGTGTGTGTGTGTGTGTGTGTGTGTGTGTGTGTTTATGTGTATTAATTTAATGCTCCCATGCCATTTCATACTTGTTCCATTTTGTTGATTATCAGAAACATCAAAAGAATCCCTCTTTCTAGAGAACAGTATCCATCTGTCTCCCACTGTATAATCAGTAAGCTTTGATTTAATTCTCTCTTAACATTAAAATGATTATGTAAGTATTACAACAACTGACCACAATGCTGCATTAGTATTGTCTGTTTTTGTAGTAAAACACCACAATGCCACATCGTAAGGATTTACCTCACAATGCAAGTAAGAAGATTATATTATCTGGGCTACCTTAACTTTGTGGCAAATGTCACAGTTTGTCTGAAAAGCATGCTGAATGTACAACAAACATGTTTCCTTTGTAGAATCCCTGAACCATGTTCTATGAAAAGAGCACTGAAAAAGTACTTATACCCGAACCAGTAGACACTGTACGAGTATTTAGATATAAACCAATAAACATTGTATAAGCATTAATATATTAACCAGTGAAACACTCTGAGTAGTAATGCATGCTGCAATACTGTATGAGAATTAATGTGCAGCAACTAATGAGCATCCCTTCATGTACCACTGACCACTGTGTGAGTAGCAATATAGTGTAACACTGTACGTGCAATAATACAAGAACCAATGGAAGTTTGTAGGAACACCAGTATACAAACCTTGAGAAAATTGAATGAATACTTGTATATGAGTGATAATACACGTCTGCTTTCTTACATCTGATCACATTATGATGTGCATGCTGTCTTTGTGCCTGTTTCCCCAATTGTGCTTATATTGACTTTACTCAGAGGGTGAGATTGCAGTCAATGCTTGTGTTATGAATGTCATTTCAGGATGTTTCTCCTTGCCCCATGGCTGAGCAATGATGGAGTCAGTATGCCTAAAAAAGGTGAGTTGGAGGTACTCCTTACATGGAAAATCCAGGGAAGCTTGATCACTTGAAAAAAATAAAGACGATTTGAGTATCATAAAGTATGGTGCTTCAGGCAGATGCTTTATCAAATACATCTAATCGACTTCTTTGCTTTCAGTGGATTTTCACTTGATCGTCTGTAGAGTAACTCACATGAATCAATGTTGCATTGAATGAGTACTGCAGTTATAATTCTTGCCATGGGTGACAGTTATGCAGGGATTTACTCCAAAATGGCCAGGTTTGAACCTCATTGCAATTATGTTATCGTACTCTTTTTAAATTTAAATTTCTTAAATGCCACAGATTTCATGCTTTGCTGAGATGGTGCACATCAGCGACATATATATCTGTATGCATTCATATACAGCTCATTCACACCATTCATTGTTACATTGTGTCAAGTTTTCTCCCCAGATGCAGCCACTTGCACTTATCTTGGCTCCTTACCTTTGCAGGTCTTCAGCTTTATTGCATCACAGTTTGGATGCAGTTTATTTTTTGTGAAACTTTGTTCCATAGTAACTTATAAAGTATGTCAAGTCCCATGCATTTGCTTCTTTAGTGATCAGGGTAAGCTGTCCAGTAGTGAATGTTTCTAAAATTTCTAAAGCCACTCATTTCAAGTACTAAGAGTGTTCTTAAAAAAGGCAATTATGTACCTCTTATTCATACATGAATATGTGTATATCCATACACTGAAAAAAGAAAATATGGAATGCCAGTTGTCACTGTCAGTGGCACAGCAGGTAACACGCTCACCTTTGGTGCTGGGAGATCAGAATGCTGCTGGTTCTCTTTCCACTGGCAATATAGCATAAGGAGGGATCTACACCTCTGAGTATGCTGCCCTTCAGATGAGACATTAATCTGATCAAACAAAATGTATCTATCAGCAGTGGATAGAAATCAAACAACTGTAAAACATTTTCTACCAGGGGAGCAAGAACTCTAACCCCCTTGCTGAATATATATATATATATATATATATATATATATATACCAACTCCGAGATCGCAGTACAGTGAAGAAAGGGCCAAATTCTCTAATTCCTGCTATATTGCTGTCTTGTGCAGTAAAAAACTGCTACATGCGATCAGTTCATTTTTGATCAAATGTACCAACGTTCTTTTTCCTCTTTGACAAACTGATGCGTTGATAAAAGGCCTGCATGTCATATCTCTCTATATATATATATATATATATATATATATATTATATATATATTTTATATATATATATATATATATATATATATATATATATATATGTAGATAGATACACACCCACGCACATGAATGTGTGTTTCTAAAATATATCAAATTTTCAAATTTGTTTTTTGTCTCTGGACTATGCAGTGCTGGACATTTATTGTTTATGCTGAAACATTGCAAGATTCAAACACAGATCTCCAATTACTATGTAAATTTACTCTGCAATTGCTAGTTTTTAAAAATACAAACTGTATGACATTAATATATATATATGTATATATATATATATATATATATATATATATATATATATATATATATATGCTTTATTCATTTTATTTATATTTTGTTGACCAGGTTAGTCCAATTAGAGCAATGGCTTCTTTTCAGGGGAAACCCAAGGTAGTATTCGTACTGTCTAGGGGAAATTTGGCCAGAACACCAGTTAAATTAATTTACGCTTTTCAGTAAGTGCTGTAGGATCTTTTACATCCACCGGATCTACCACCAACTCAAGCAGAAGGGACCTCAGTTTACATTTAATATACTCAACCTTGTCTTACTTTCTAAAGTACTGTTTCACTTAGCCTGATATTATTCCTCACTTCCAAGTACTTGATTGAGTTTCCTAATATTCAGTGAGTATAACTTAATAAAAAGAATGACATAGTATTGGGGAAATCTGGTTATGAAAAAGACAAGAGGCAGAAATGCTACTGGCTGGTTTGAAATTTGGGTGTACTTTTCTGTCTGTTGTATGATGCTTTATATACTAACATATGTGTGAGGACTTTAGGTACCCAACATGGTTGCATCAAAATCTACAGTAGAACCTCCATAGCTGACCACCTCCTTACATTGATCACCTTCTTAAGCTGACCTAATTTTCATAGACTGGACATGCACCATATGTACTCAATGGTAGGCCGTCCTCTCTGTATTGACTACCTCTGTAAGTTACATCTTGACCACTTGGACGGTGACACACAATATTAATTTACCCTCTATAACCTGACCAGTTGAGTCCACTCTACACTAAGTGGTAGAAGGTTTGGGCTTTGCCCCTTAGTTGTATTATTTTTTTCTTTAGCATAAGTTCTTTTTTCATGTTTTATTATTACCACGTGTTGGATTAGGCCTAACACCCTACTGTTTATCATGTATTGCTGAAGATTTTTTCAATGTGACGGACTGGTCTGAATTGTAGGTACATCCTACAATTACTGAAAAATTTTACAGTTAATCGAGACATGATGGCCCAAAGAAAAGAACACAAACAGCTGACATTGAAGGAAAAGGTTGCGCTTCTACATACTCTGGAAAGTAGCAGCCAAAGAATGACGGTGGAATATTTTGGTGTTAGAAGACCCCAGTTAGCAACATCCAAAAATGTAAACATGAGTACTTGGAGAGATATGGCAAGGAAAGTGGATACATACAGTGGAAAAGGAGGAAAACTTCCCTCGTTGAAGTCAATGAAGCCACATTAAGCTGGTTCAAACAAATCAGGGCAGTTAACGCCTGAATCTCCAGGCTGATGAGACCTCCCAGAAAGTCTTGTGTAGTGAATCCAATGAAGTTGCAGTAGAAGTTGTGGAAGAGTTCATCAAAAAGTTCCTGGAGTTCACCAGAGGTTTCAAAGATGACATCTTTAACGCTAACAAGTGCGGACTCTTTTTCAAGGCGATGCCTGACAGGAGCCTCGTCATGAAAGGTGACAAATTGTAAGAGCAGAAAACTTTCCAAAGAATGTTTCACAGTTTTGCTTTGCAGTAACTCAACCCGAGAGAAGCTAAAGCCCTTGGTGATTGGTAAATTTGCAAAGCCACATGCATTCAAGAACCTGAAGCCCGAAGACCTCCCTGTCACTTGGAGATCAAACAAATGTGCATGGATGACTAATGCCCTATTTGAGGAGTGGGTACAGGGTATTGACTGAGAAATGAAGAAGGAGAAATGGGCAATTCTACTGACAGTAGTCAACTGTCCTGGCCACGTGCAAGTGAATCATCCGACAAATGTGACACAGAAATTTCTACTTCCAATGACAACCTTAAAAATCCAACCTCTTGACCAAAGCATAATCAAAACATTTAAAATGCACTACCAAACCCAGCTCTTGCAGTGGGTCATTACTAAAACACAAACCAGCCAGAAATGATACACAAGTGTTTCAAAATAATAGGATTTGTCACAACCCAAGAACACAATGTTTTGGCCCTATCAGATAGTCTATTCGAAGGAATAGATTTTTGAAGGTTTTGCTGCATTGGATGATGAGGTGGCAACCTGTAATGAACTTGACCCATAAAAGTGATATTGACCGAAGTATAGACCAGCATAAAAGTGCATGAAGCAGCTGATGAAGTGGAAGAAGCTAGTGAGGATGATACAGAAATTGCAGAAACTGTAAAAGAAGAGGATGTTAGGCATCCTAAAATGCAAGTTGGTCATTTGCTGTGGAAAAATGCCCAGTTATGCTGAGTGGTGTAGTCAGCATTGAGAGTGCTTTCTCCACTTACCTTTGTAATAAGAATATGAAACAGACCAAGGCTGACTCTTTTTTCAGAAAGAATGATTTTGTCTTTCAGCTTTTCCCGGTTAGGGGTCGCCACAGAGGAACTCCGGTCCGCTAATGATTGGCAGTTAATTTTTACGTATCTAAACCATGAAAAAACAGCAAATTTACTGATTTTGTATGAAGCTGTATGTATGATTTTACTGTGTTTTGATTATATATAATTTCTTATGGTAATTCTGTAATAAAAGCTGTAAAAGAAAGTAAAGTACATGTACGTATCAGTACAGTAAGCGTAGTTCCATAAGTTGACCACCTCCGTATGTTGACCAGTTTGTTAAAGTCCCTTGGGTAGTCAACTTACAGAGGTACTACTGTAGTTTGAATTGATGTTTGGACTCTTACATATAAACTGTATGACCTCTCCATTTTTTTATTGGTGGGTAGATTTTATTTTATGGCATTTAATACAGTGTGCTCAATTAATGTGGAGTATATGAATACATACTTTCTGTGAGTACTCCCTTGTTGGTATTTTTAGGAAAGAGTTATTAAACAGGACCACAAACAATATACTTTAGAGGTGATTTCTGTCCGGGGGACCTTTTCATTTAGGAAATGTTTTAGATTTACCAATGGCAAGAATTATATAGTGTGGATTTGTAAGCTTACAGTTTAGAGGATTGTCTTTGTGATGGGCTGTTAAATGAGGTTATTTTTTTTTACAAATAGTAGATAATACGAATGGAAACAATTTGGCTGTTTTTACATTTACAATTTCACCCCACCATTGAAACCAAGCCACATGAATTAACTGAAATGGTACGATGATTCCTTCCTAGAAGGATTCATAGAATTGGAAAATTTTAATATAATGAAAGGCTTCAGAACTTACCATTATATTATGTGTTTTTATCTTATAGGTTACTTAGGCCTGACCTCTACTCATTATGTGATCTGGTTCTGTTTGAAAGGCTATGCATGTACCACACTCCTGGGGTGAGATAACATCAGGCTGGAGAACCTAATGCTATGAATAGATATCAATAATAGAAAAACACACAAATTATAGTTGTAGTACACAGTGCTTTCCAAGATATGAAATAATATTTGCCTTGAAACCTAAAAAAGTCATTTTTTTAAATTCCTTTGTAAACTATATATGTGCACATATATGTATAACAGATCACAGGGAAAACTGGTACATGTGAGTAATACATCTGCTGGTTGAGAATCCTAAAAAAAATCAGGAAACAATACATAAAACCATGTGCTGTAGACAAGCTCAGTTGAGACTTCAGAATAATCAAGCAATTATAACTTGGTTGTATATATGAGTGTGAGTGTGTATGTGTATATATCTGGATCTATGATGAAATATTGTATGCCTCAAAAACAAGATGCAAAACAATGACATCATAGAATATATGAATGTGAAACAGCATGCATCAATTAATGCACTGTTTGTGTGTATGTGTGTGTGTGTGTGTGTGTGGGGGGGGGGGGCTGCACCTGTTCATACCCCCTACCAAAAAAAAACACAGAGAAACTTACTTTTTCCCTGTTCTGTTCTCAGAGTAATGCAAAATTGGAAATACCATTAAATGCCACTAATGTTAAAACAAATGCAACATATCAAAATGCTAACATAATGAAAACAATCAAACTTGTTGTAAAGGCGACACAACAAACCTGATGTATAAAGAGCTGAGCTTGCATTGTACCCCCTTACTGCCACCCATTAGAATGATGTGGAGTAAGGGATTTGATACAGGTTGAGACAGTATGTTTTTGCATTCCTCCACACCCCAACACCACTGATGTGAGGGTCTTGTACCCCAGCCTCTAATTATATTACCTTTGAAGTAACAGCAATAAATGGATTTCCCTTTTCTTTCATTTTGTGGAAACATGGATATAATATTTCTTTGTGCTTTTTTTCTATGTTACCTGCTAACCATCAGATCCTTTCTTTGTCAACTGACTCATTCCTTCCATTTACACACTGAGGTGAGATCCAACTGAGAAGGGTTGTCATTTAGGCAGCCATCAGGGATTGTTTGCACTATGCATGCCCAGTAACATGCCTAGGTTTTGGCATGCTATGGATGTGGGCAAGCAAGTATCACTCACTTCTATGAGCAATGCAACCCCTCAGGACAGCCCTGCCCTCTTAGAGCCAGGGCTCCTGTGTGTTATTTGGTCTCCAATGGAGAGTCTACCATGGGGACCTGCACCCAAGGCATGCACTTAGACATGTTTCCTCCCAAGAAGAGGTGAGTTGGCAAACCAGAATAATTCCTTTTCTCCTCTATAGCAGCTCCAACAAATGCCTCTGCCTCTAACTGGACTCTGGTCTTCTGGTTGTATGTAGGACTTTATCCCTCTATGGCAGTGGAGCTGGATGATGTAGTGCCTTTAGAGACGGGTGTGTTTGAGATGACTTGTCATATCAGGGGCTTCAGGTGGGTGCAGCCCCCACACAAACAAAGCAGTTTTATCAAGGCTCTTCTTTTGTTTGCTTTGTGGTGGTCTTGTGTAGCAGAGAGACTGTATGGTTAGTAAGCTTAGTGTTGGTAAACATTTGATTACGAGGAAAGTCTGATTGAGTAGGTGCCTGGTTTCAGAGGAGACCTGGGGAGAAAAGCTCCAAAGTATTACAAAACATTTTAAGATATGCATATAGTACTGTATTTAATGTATTTATTTGTGTTTTCCACTAAATATTAACTCAACTGAAGTTGTGGCTGTCTCTCTACATAGTACTTTTTAGAATTTCTGTGTAGCCATTGATAGCAGTGGGGGGTAATTTCAGCTCATCACTGACATCCTGTCTTGCTTTATATAAGTGATACATTTTGAGTTATCGCTGCTTAATATCAGAGCTTTGGCCGGCTAACATCTACCTGAAATCAGCTGGACGTATAAATGAATTTAAGTACACTTTTATCTGCTCTTTTGCATGTAGTACTGTATTTAATTTATTTATTTGTGTTTTTCACTGAACTGAAGTTGTGGCTGTCTCTCTGCAGTTAGTTCCCCATCCACACTCCCTGTTCTTGTTTTGGTATTAATGTTGGTGGCTTTGAAATTGCCCACCCCTCTTGTAGATTTGTATTTGGATACTCCTTCTGGGCCCATCTCATTTGCTCACTCAACTGAGTGCAGTGAGATCATATTCTGATTTCAGGCACTCTTACTGTGTACAAAGAGAGCATTTGGGAAGGACAACCCCTGTAGCCTCTTAATCCTGCTCTGTTCTTTCCCTCAAAAAAAAAAAAAAAAAAAAAAAAAAAAAATATATATATATATATATATCTTATTCATCTGCTCTTACTGTAACTGTCTTAATTGCTGTTCTGTGTGCTATGTGTTCAGTCGCTCTTACTCTGCACTTATTACTGCTTGTTAGTAGCCTTCTAATTTACTGCCTTCTGCACTTGTTTTTTTGTCATTTGTTAATTTAATTGCATTTATTTGAACTGTATTTGCCGTATTGTTGCTACATGCTCGGGTGTGCTGGCCTGCACTACAATTTGAATTGTATTTACTGCTGTTTTAGCTGCTTTTCTGTAACAAAAAAAAAATTCTAAGCTTGTTTCCTGCCTTTCCTGTAACAAGTCAAGTTCAGATACAGACTTGCTGTATCCAGGACTGTTGGTAAGATTCTGAGCCCCCCCAAGCCTTTCTGTGTTGGAGGGAAGCCTTCTAGCTTATCAGTGGGAGTGGTAAGCACTAGGTAGCCTATCTACCATGGGAAGAGTGGGTTTTGGCCATGAAACTGTAGTTCATTGGCCGTTTGGGCAGTTTTTCCATCTCTTTCTACTTTCTGGTTAAAATCCCGTTTTGCATTTGGTCCCCGCCTTTCCTATAAATAGTATAATCCAGGTACAGATTTGCTGTATCCAGGACTGTTGGTAAGCTTCTGAGCCCCCCAAGCCCTTCTGTGTTGGAGAGAAGCCTTCTAGCTTGTCAGTGGGAGTGGTAAGCACTAGGTAACCTATCTACCACAGGAGGAGTGGTTTCTGGCCCAGAAATTGTAGCTATTGGCTGTTTGAGCAGTTTTTTTTCCATCTCTTTTAACTTTCTGGTTTGAAAGCCACACTTGTGCCTGTTTCCTGCCTTTCCTATAACTAGCCTAGTCCGGTTACAGAGTTGCTGTATCCAGGATTGTTAGTAAGCTTCTGAGCCTCCAAGCCTTTCTGTGTTGGAGGAAAGCCTTCTAGCTTATCAGTGGAAGTGGTAAGCACTAGGTAGCCTATCCTCCACAGGAAGAGTGAGTTTTGGCTCAGAAATTGTAGTTTATTTGGCCATTTGGGCAGTTTTCCATCTCTTTTAACTTGCTGGCTTAAAAGCCTACATTTGTACTTGTTCCCCACCTTTCCTGTAACTAGTCTAGTCCAGGTACAGATTTGCTGTATTCCAGAACTCCTTGTAAGTGTCTGAGCCCCCCAAGCCTTTCTGTGTTGGGGGGAAGCTTTCTAGCTTATCAGTGGGAGTGGTAAGCATTAGGTAGCCTATCTACCACAAGAGAAGTGGTTCCTGGCCCAGAAATTGTAGCTATTGACCGTTTGGGCATTTTTTTCCATCTCTTTCAATGTTCTGGTTTAAAAGTTGCACTTGCGCTTGTTTCCCACCTTTTCTGTAACTAGCCTAGTCCAGATACAGAGTTGCTGTATCCAGGACTGTTGGTAAGCTTCTGAGCTCCGCAAGCTTTTCTATGTTGGAGGAAAGCCCTCTAGCTTACCAGTGGGAGTGGTAAGCACTAGGTAGCCTGCCTACCATGAGAAGAGAGGTTCTTGGCACAGAAATTGTAGTTTATTGACCATTTGGACAGTTTGTCCGTCTCTTTCAACTTTCTGGTGTAAAAGACCACATCTGTGCTTGTTTGCCATCTTTCCTGTAACTAACCTACTGGGTAGCACTAGAAAGGCTTAAACTGATACAAGCCTTCTAGCTTAGGAGAGAGACTTTGGAGTGATTACGTATCAGTTTTCTGAACTTTCTTGCTGTAGTTAACTGTTTTCCACCAAAACACATTTTTTCCAGTGTTTATTGTGATTTAAAAGCTTGTTTTTTCACATATTGTACTTATTTGACTGCCTGCACTTTTAAAAAGTTGTTTTTTGTTTAAATAATTTGTTTAACTGTTGTAGGCTACACACTAAAGTGTGATTGCCTTTTCTGATCGTTTGTAGTAGTTTAAAGCTGTTTTAAGTGTATTTTTTACTGTTTTTGCCTTATCTTTGCAAAAAAAAAAAAATCCTTGTTTACTGACTTTCTAAGCTAGTATAGTCCAGTTTTCAGGCTAGTGCTGAATTCAGGGCTGTGATACTAGTTTCTGAGTTGCCCATACCTTACTTGGATAGAAGGAAGTTTCTCTGTTCACCTGTGAGAGAGGGAAGCTTTAAGCAACCTATCTGTCCTTGGAGGAGTGGTTCCAGCCCAGAAGTTAGTAGTTTATTGGCCATTTTGGGCTAATTTCTATCTCTTTCATTTCCCTACTATAAAAACCACGTTTGCACAGTTTTGCGCACCGGGCAGTGCCAGTTAGCTATGGTTAAATTATTCCTGGCTCCACTAAATCTCCTCTTCAGTTTTTCCCTTGAAACTAGTCTAACTCTCAACCTAAGCACTCAAAAAGCATCTTACAGCCCAGCACTTGCTCAGACCTAATAGCAAGCACTAATATACCCTGACACTGATTATCCAGCAGGGCAAGGCTCTTTATTCACCCCTCACCAACCAAGCGACTAAGCAGCTCACCCTGCTATTCAGGCATAACCAAAGGGAAACTTCAGGTGCACTCTCCAGTCCAGCTGGTGAATCTGGGTATCCTGAGGCAATGTTACAACTGCCTCATTTACACAGACAACCCTCTCCTCCTACCACAAAACACTAACATATGTGAGAGATGCAATTATACAGCCAAACTGGAAGCTAAGCTGTCTCCACCCAAGACTGAAACAGACAGTCAAGAGGAGAAGGTTAACACTTGCACCAAAACTTCAGCCACACACAGACCTACTAAAACAGCACTGGCAAAAAATACACATAAATACACAAAATCATACTCAGAGACACAAAATAAAAACCAGCAAAAGCATCAGAGACCTCCAAAGCAGATACCCAAACCTGCACTTCCCATCACAAACAAGACAACACATAAAACACAAAATCAGTGTGCCGCACAATCACAGCCCATAAGGCGAAATAACATACCTAACACACTAGTAGTAGGTGACTCTGTAGTCAGGCACACTGACATCCCACTCACTAGGCTGGACAAGCAGAAAGTTACTGTTAGCTGCCTGTCAGGAGCCAGAATCCGCCACATAACACAAGCACTCAGGTCACTCCAAAACAAGTACAAATATGACTCTGTCATTGTTCATGTTGGTGTGAATGACCTGAGAAGTACCTCCCTGGACTACATGAAAAGAGACATAGAAGAGCTCTCTGATCATGTAGCCCAGGCTGGTATGGCCCTGACCCTGAGTAGCATCCTGCCCTCACGAAGAATGATACCTCAGTATAAAGAAAAAATGATCAATTTCAACACTTGGCTAAGCTTCTGGTGTCATTCAAAGGGGATCCAGTGTCTGTCAATCTGGGACGACATGCTCAACAAGCCGGGTTGCTTCGCAAGGGACGGCTTGCACATGTCACCCCTAGGCTTTTGAATACTGGCCAAGGCTCTTGCTGTCCCCATAGTGCCTTTTTTAGGCAAGGCTCAAAAGTCAAACTCACCTCCGTAAACAGCACAATTAACAAAAAACTGAGGGTTATGCTACTCAACGCCAGGAGTTTAAATCTCAAAATGCACGCGCTCAAAGCACTCCTCAGTTTGGAGAACGTTGACATCTGTGCAGTAACTGAAACCTGGTTCAAGGCTCCAGAGAGCACCCCAGCACTACCGGGCTACAACTCATACCACACGTTTCGGCCACAGAACATGGACCGAAACACAAACGTAGGGGGTGTATCCATATTCATCAAGGATACCTACACCTCCAGGTTAGTGGTGCAGCATGATACCTCTGAGATCATCCATGTGCAACTAACATGGAGCAAATCTGCAATGTAATTTGTGGCCTGCTACAGATCAACCTCCATGATCCAGGACCACCACTCCACCATTCTGGAGACAGTGGAAAACATGAAGGTCCTACCAAACACCCTGATACTGGGCGATTTCAATTACCCTACCATTCACTGGGAAAACTACTCGAGTACAAATTCCCAGGCCCAGTGCTTCCTGGAATTCATCAACTCAAACACCCTGGATCAGCTGGTAAACTCCCCTACCAGAGGTGAAAACATATTGGACCTGGTCATCACCAACATGGGTGACAGGTGTTCCACACTGGAGGTCAACCCATCACTAGTTAGATCAGACCATAAACTAATCACTCTGGATGTCCACACCCTACCACCACCCCCAACTAAGGAAACCACAGTAAAAAACTTTTCTAAAGCAAACTTCACGTTGCTTAAGACAGAGGTGGTAAGTTTCACAGCCCCCATGCTAAAAGATAATGCTGCCCAAGATGCAGAAACCTTTACAAATGCACTTTATGAGCACCTGTAAGGATGCATGGATCATGCCATCCCTAGCAAACCCAAGACTCACTCCTCTAAGAGAAGGAAACCAGTTTGGTGGACCTTTACTCTCAACAGGCTATACAATAGAAGGAGGAAACTAGATCAGAAAAGAAGAAAATCCCAAGAAGGAAAGACATCCCTGATCAGTATCAGTAAGAAACTGAGGTCCCTCATGAAATCATCCAAGGCTAACTTCAAAAGAAAAATAGCCAAGGATTCAAAAGATAACCACAAAGCCTTCTTTAGCTATGTTAAGAATCTAAGTGGCAACTCACAGATATGCACTGAACTAGTGCAAAATAGCACAAAATATACTGAACCTACTGATATTGCCAACATCCTGGCAAATATATTCAGTGCAAACTTCACCCCCCATCTCACCTCCAAAAGGGCCCACAACAGTACTGGAAAAGTGTAGTGTCCCAAAAATCACAGCCGCACAGGTGAAAACATCCCTTTCAAAAGCCAAAAACACAGCGTCAATGGGACCAGATGGTGTCCCAGGCTGCGTCTTGCACGAACTACAGAATGAACTAACTCCCCACCTAAACATGCTGTTCAACCTCAGCCTCTCCACAGGCTATGTACCCATAGAATGGTGCACAGCAATGGTTATTCTTCTCCACAAAGGAGGGGCCACAACTGACCTGGTAACTATCGCCCCATAAGCCTGACTAGCCTGGTCTGCAAGGTTGTGGAGCGCATCATCATGGAACTCATTAACAAAGACATTGGGAACCTCCAAACACTTGACCTGACCCAGTTCGGCTTTGTTAAGAGCAGATCATGCCTACCAAACCTGGTGACTTCTTTGAGACATTCACCAAGGCCACAGACAAGGGAAAGGTGGTTCACACAGCCTACCTTGACCTCACCAAGGCTTTTGACACCATTCCCCACTCGGGTATTACAGAAAAAGTCACCAGCCTGAACATAAACCCCTACATCATGAGATGGGTTGCCAACTGGCTTACAGACAGAACTCACATGGTAAGAATAGCGGGCTCCAGGTCTGACTCTAAACCAGTCACAAGTGGTGTCCCGCAAGGCTCGGTCCTGGGACCCCTACTGTTTGGCATATACTTCTCAGGAGTACAGGCAAACACAGGAGGACTATGGCTAACCAGGTTCACCGATGACAGCAAACTGGGAGCCATAATTGACTCTCTGGCTGACACGGATATCCTCCAAAAGGGCCTTACTGAGACGGACACCTGGTGTCAAAGTCATGGCCTCAAGCTAAATGCCAAAAAATGCATAGTCATCCCGTTTGGGAAAAACAAAACATCCACGAATTACCACATAGGTGGCAGCCCCCTTAATACAGAAGAGGTAATAAGAGATCTGTGGACCCAGGTAGATAGTAATCTCTCCTTTGACAATCATATTGCTAAAGTAGTTAGGAAATCCTTCTATGTGGCCAATCTAATTACTAAAGGGTTTGCATCTAGAAATAAACAGGTTATAGTGCCCCTCTACTCATCACTCATTAGACCCATCATAGAGTACAATGCCCCATTTGGGATATACCTCACAAGACACTTCCAACAGCTGGAAAGACCACAAAAGTACCTCACCAAGAGGATTACTGGTCTCAAACATATGTCCTATGCAGCCCGACTGAAAAAACTCTGGCTGTACTCAGTGGCATATCGCTTACTCAGAGGTGATCTCTGCCTGACTTACAAAGCCATGTCCAACTCAGAATTGATGGACATGCTCCACCTAAAGAAATCCAAGTCACTGCGAGCCACGCGCTCTAGTGAGCTAAACCTCACCACAACAATAAATAGAACACGCTGGAGGGATAGATTCCTGTCACAGAGACTCCCCATGCTTTGAAGCAAAATTCCAAATTATATCAGGCCGAACCCCTCACTAACACTCTTCAAGAGAAACCTTGACGAGTGGATGGGTAACAGAAATACACCCCTGGGATCACTTCATTGGCTCTGCTTGACAGAGGATCAGTTAATTAATCAATGGGGCGGCGAAAGCCGACACACTCTGGCTAGGCTTATAAATGCCCTCGGGCAGATAGCCTAGTACCTACCTATGAACCTATGAACCTATAAGAGCAATAATTTTTTAGTCTTCAAAAATAATACAAAACATCTACAGTTTAAATAGATATTAAATTAGACATAATGTGACAACATGGTTAAAACTGATTCAACTTATATGATAATGACTTAATATGGAAAGAAACTGTAGCCAGTTTAAAGAAATTTAAGGCAAGTTAGTATAAAACAGACAAGAACTGCAATATGAAGTGAGAGATAAAAACGGAGTTATGGCATATTTAGGTAGAGAGTCAGGGGTGGCAAATTGATTGAAGTTAGGAAGACAGTGAAAAGGGGGAGTAAGGAGTTGTAAGGTATGAAAAGGTACTTGTTCATACTTAGGGATATTGTTTATCTTATTTATCTTGGGGCTGAGCAAGAACAGAGGATATTTTTGCAAGAAAGTATTTCAGAATGGTTTTAAAGGACTGGGAGAGGGGTGGGTGGGTATTGATCTGATGGATACAGGTGAAGAGTTCCAGGTCTTAGTAACATGGTGTGAGTATTGACCATGCCCTGTAGATCTGATAGGTTTGTGAACAGAGAGAAGTTTTGGGTCATTGCATTATGACTGAGTGGGAACATAGTTGTGCAGAATTGTATTTAGTGCTGGACAAGCACATGGTTGCTGGGTAATTTTATAGGTGGTAAGAAGCTGTGTATATGTTAGTTGATGAAGTTGTTCTAAACAGTTTCATCTTTTTAGTGTTATACAATGGTTGGTTCTGAAAGGAGCACTTGCTGCAAATTTAGCAACTTTATTATAGCATTGTTCAAGTTATTTTTGAGATGTCTGGAGGTTAGTAAGGGTGAGAATGCCATAGTAAGGGGAGGAGGTAAATAATGGCAAGAGCAGTTTTAGGTAAGTTGTTGAGAAAGATTTTGGCTCTATAAAGCATCCTTAGTTTTTTAGTGATTTTTTTAATGCAATTTTGTATATGCAGGTCAAATTTATGATTATCATTCATTGTCATCCCTAATGATTTTCTATGAGAAGTGACATCAATGGTTGTATTACTAAGGGACAAGATTTTAAATTTTATTTTTTTCAGGAAAGAGGGATTGGGGGGATAGTTTTTTTTGGCAGGAGGGGGGAGTTGAGCATGAGTAGGGAGTTACAAAGCCATGTTTCAGTGTCTGTTAAAGCTTCCTGAATATTTTTTTGAGATGTGCCAAGTTGTCTGATGTGCGTATGAGTGTAGATTTATCTGTGTACTGTATTAGGGAAACCTACTGTGTGGATGTGTAGAAGGTGTTGGTGAAAATTTTAAAGAGGTGGGGCCAAGGATAGAGCCTTGTGGTACACCTTTGGTGACTGGGACATATGGAAAGAGGGCGGAGTGTGATTTTACTGATACCTGTTGGGCAAGTATACTTGAACTCTAGAAGGGTGGGCTGAAATAGACCTAGTGAGGATATTTGAAGTAAAGGTTTGCTGTGATAAACTGTGTTAAAGGCTTTAAACAAGTCTAGAGGAGAGTAGTTTGCCATTATCAGTAGCTTTAATGACAGTATATGTAAAGTTTACAAGTGCAGTGTTAGTATTATGGGAGGGATGGAAGCTGTGTTGTGTGGGAGATAGGAGTTCTTCCTGCAGGAGATAGTTTACTAATTATTTTTAATACATTTAAGTATTTTGGAGACAGTGGGGAGGGGGGATTAAGATTGCTATAAGTGTAAAGTTAGTAATGTTTGCTGAATTTCTTTTGTGTAGTGTGCTTTTTCTAGAGAGAGAGAGGATGTGGGATTCCTAGGTTGAATAATTTATAAAGATTGAGACAGGATAGACAATGCTATTGGCTGCTATTTTAAGGTATTCACTTAGAAGGGCATCAGCTGAAGTACAACATTTTTTGAGTTTGTTTAAGAGTAGTTTTATATAGGATGTGGGCACAGGTTTGAAAGTGAAAGTAGATGTGGTGATATGTGGCTGTTGGGCAGGGTTAGGATTAGATTGTGGGAAATCCTTGGTTAGGGATGCTATACTGTCTATGAAATAAGAATTGAATTATATTGCAGTTTTAACTGGTGAGTTATTGGGAGAAAAGTTAGGGCTGAAATTTTGGCTAAGATGTAAGATTTTTTGGTAGACTTCCAAGAGGGCTGCACACTCAGTAGCAGCTTAATTTCAACTCTCCCAATGTGAAAACAGAAACTCAGAAAAGATAGCCAGTGAACATTTATTTTTGGGTAAATTTCAGTAACTAGCTAGTAAGTGCTTTGCCTGGATACAAAAAAAAAATTGAAGAACTTGAAAGAAAATCAACCACAAAAGGTGAGGAGAAAACACTGACTGGATGAATTCTGCAGCTGTTCAGCAAAAACAGTACAGGCTCCAGTTTTGGTTCAATAACCTAGAGGTAAAATAAGTCAAATGTAATCAGAGATGATTAAAATAAGTGATGCACTTAAGGAGTATATCAACTCAAATAACAAAAGGCTGGAGAAAATAGAAGAAGCTTTAAACAGATATTTAGATGAGGTGATAAAACTACAAAAATCTGAGGTCAAAATGAAGAAAAGGCTGGCTGAATATGAAACTGCTCAAGAGGAGATGTTTGAAAAAAATAATAGAATTAGAGGGCAGAGCACGTAGGGAAATTTTCTGCTTTACCAGAGAAGCTCAAAGGAGCAGACTTTATTAATTTTATGAAAGTGCAAATAAGTAACTGGACTGGTATTCCACAGCAGGAGTTATTAATTGAAAGGGTGCATTGTATATATGCTCCAAACCTGGCCATGAGAAAGCAACCTAGACCTTTAATAGTAAAGATGCAATCCTACCAGCAGAAACAGTTGATTCTGACAAAACTGTGGCAGAAGGACAGCATTCTGAAAGTTGGAAACAGTAGAATGTTTGTGGAAAATGATTACTCACTGTACACCAGGCAGAGGAGGAGTAAATTTATTCAACTAATCAGGGAATGCTGAGAAGCAGGTATGAGATTCAAGATGTTGCATCCAGCTATTTTCATAATATTCTGTTCTGGAGGGACAAAATCATTTTATGATGCAGAACATGCTAAGGAGGAAATACAAAAGTAAAGTTTGTCCAACAAAAAGTGAGCTGTAAAACAGAATGAGATTCTAGTTCTTGTTCTTCTGGTAATAAAGCCCATAGAAAGACCTTGACAGTGAAACCTTCTCCAATCTTTCAACAGAAAAAGCTGGAAAGACAGAAAAAAACCCCACAAAAGTTGACTAGAAGAACTGGGAGTACGTTGGAAATGAAGCAGCGACTGGATATGGGAGATGGAGACCAACAGCAAGAAAACCAGCAACTCAGTAATTGACAAATGTGGGCTTACCAAGCATTAATTATGTTTGTGAAACATGACAAAGCAAGAAAGCATGGAAATATTAAACTTGTTTGTTTGTTAAACTTGTAGGTGACTCCAAAACATATGCCCTACTTTGTATCATTAATGTTTGGAAGAACATTTTGGAGGGGGGAAGACGAAGGAAAACGTTAACTGCAAGTAAAACAACATTTTCAAAACAGTAGTATTTTTATAATGCATTACATCATCTGTATGCTTTAAACTAAACTAATACTAACAGCTGCCCCTGTTTTTCCTTCTTTCTTTCTTCTTGTTCAGTTTTAAGAAATGTAGGCACTGCAATATTAACAAAGATTAACAATATTAACAAAGAAGAAGTCTAGGCAAAACAGCATGATATAAGAAAAACTGATGTGCTTTTTCTTACTCTTGCATAGGAGAATGACTGGATTAAGGCCTTTGGCTTGATCTAGTAAGTTTTAAAGGGAAGCAAATAAATAAAAAAGAACACTGAATATAATATTTTTTTTTCCTCTAGCAAATAAATGAGGGTTTTTAGAGACAACTGTGTATCTCATTCTCATGTCTACTTACAGACAATCTGATGAGGGGCAATAAAAAACAGAATACTTCTGTCTGCCAATGGCTAAGAAATAATGTTTTCTAAAAGCATTCAAGTGATTTTCCAGTCTGGGAGAGGAATAAAGATAAGACAAAAACAGACAACACTTAGTAGAAGCACATGCTGTACCATATGTCTTAGCATGGATAACCTTACTTATAGGATAATCCAAGTCTATGAGTGTGGCTTTTAGTCTGGGACAATTGCTCCTATTAGGAGAGTTAAACTTCAATATTTGAAGATGTACAATGTGTTAATATTACGTTAATAAGTTTTAGGATGTTCTGTTTTTTTTTTAATTGAGGGCTTTCACTAAAACAAAAAAAGCTTTGTAAGATGTGACATAGGTTCAAATGGATATGACAAAAAAACAGTGTAAAAGATCAGCCTGCTACACATTAGTGTATGTATGTAATAATACAAAAGCTGGAACTAGATATTAAAAAAGAAGCTGCTAAACATAACACATGGAAGTAAAACTTCATAACATAATGACAATACTTTTTGTGTTATCTTTAAATGTAAATGGTCACAGATGTAAACAAAAAAGAAAGAGTAGTAAACTATATTAAAAATGCAGAGTGCAAATAGCTATGCTACAAGACACACATTTGGAAAGAACTGAGCCTGTGAATTTGATAATGGAAGGTTTTCAGGATGCTTATTCAGCAGAATATCTGGGACAAAGAAAAATAGGAGTACTTATATTAATTACAAGAGGAACTCCAATAGTGACAGAAGAAGATAAAAAAATATAATAATCATAGATTTGTAGTACTAAGGGGCTACTGGTAATGGAGGAGGATTACACTGGCATATAATTATATTCCACCTAAAACTGCTACAATGGAACATAAGAAAATTTTGGGAGAAATAATCGCTTTTCAGCAGAAAATATTACTTATAGGTAGGGACTATAATATGATTTGCAGCAGTGAGGGTGTATCAGGGGGAGCCCAGAAGGGAAAATATAACTAAGGAGGGTAGATTTTTGAAGACATTTTTGAAAATATTTGGCATGGAAGATATGACTTCAGTAGTAGGAATTTAAGGAATGGATAGTGCAAATTATTCAGGAGTTACTAGAGAAGATAGAAATGTCTTCTGAAAATATAGCTAGGGAGTCGGATAAAATTAAAGTGGAGTTTAAAAATAGGGTGGAAATAAAAGAAAGAGGGCTATGATTAAGAAGTAACAAGAATTATTTGAGGGAATGTCACAGAACAAGAAAATGAACAATTGCAGAATGCTAAACAGAAAATAAGGGATTACCTCAATAATATGCATGAGTTCAGAAATACTGCTATTAAGCAACTGTTTTTTTTTTTATAATAACTCCAGAGCACAAACATTTTAGCACAACAACTCAGGCAAAAGAAAGTAGAAAGGTTTATTGCCAAGCTTAAGGAGCCTATAATAAGGAAGATAACAAGAGATCCTGTAGAGGTACTAAAAACATTTTGGAAATTTTACGAAAATCTGTATAACGCATAGAAATATGAAAATCAAGAAAAAGTACAAATGGAAATATTTATGGAAGAATTAAATATGCCACTGTTAGAGGTAGACAAGGCTCAGTTACTAACAGTTAGGATAGGAGGAGATGAAAAAAATTGTGATGTATAACCAATCTACAGGAAAGTCCCCAGGAATAGATGGCATTCCTGTGGAAGTTTGGAAGTGGGGAGGGGGGACTGATAAAGATCTGGAAGGATTTTTTAATAGTATTTTAAGAGGACGAGAAGCACCAACATCCTGGAAGAAAGCAGTGGTAGCTATAATACCTAAAGATGGTAAACACCAGTTTACTATCATTAAATCGAAACACAAAACATTTTACAGGTATGTTACTGGCCCATCATGTTGAAAATCACTATTGTGCATGTGCAAAACACTGCTTCAAAAAATTAAAACTTTTTCGATGTGAATGTCGAACTCCTGGGCAGGGCTCTCTGTTTTTATTCCCTTAGAATGCATACCTATCACTTTTTTGCAGGGGGGCACCCCCTGCTACTAATATATTCCAACTCCAAGATATGGATGAATTTCAAATCCCCACTGTACCATGATCTCCGTACATATAGTCGAACACACTTATGCGAATACACTGCTGCAGTCACATAAGTGTGTTTGACTAGCCCATACACTTTTCATTTTGTGCATGACATTCTGATTTTCAGCAGCAGACAGAATGTAGTTCACACAAATGATAGTAAACCGGTAAACACCCATCAGATCCAGCTTTATATAGGCCCATTTCAATTCCAAACCATGATTATAAAGTGTTTATGTCTATAATGGTTAAAGATTGGCAAAGGTGATGCCAAAATTGATAGATATAGATCAATGTGGTTTTGTGGAGGGGAGGCAAACATTTGACAACATTAACAGAACAATGATGATCCAGAGGGAAGCAGAATATAAAAAAATACCACTGTTGTTGTTGAGTTTTGATGCAGTGAAAACATTAACATTGTAAGCTGGGATTTTATGAGCAGGGCAATGGAAGCATTTGCATTCTCTGATTAAATTATAAGGATGATTAGGAGGATATATGAGGGATTGAAGGTGAAAATTAAAGTGGGCAGGTTCCCCTCTGATAATTTCTGTTTGAGCAGAAGAGCCAGGCAAGGGTTACCTCTTTTCCCTTTGTTATTTGCATTATATTTAGAACCATTGGCAAATAAAATAAGGAACTCAGAAATTCAAGGATATAATTGGTATGGTAGTCAAGAAAAACTGGCTTTATTTGCAGATGATATCATTTTATACCTGATAAACCCAGAAAAGGACATTTCAGTGTTGTGAAACATTTTGAGACAGTTTTAAATCTTTGGGGGATATAAAATTAATGAAGCTAAAACAATGGCAGTAGCTATAAATTATGTATCCACACATGAATTGGCTTAGCAATATCGATATTTATGGGACATGATAAAATTAAGTACTTAGGAGTATGGATTAAAAAAGGAGTCTGTTTTGGCAGCTAAGGGAATGTGGGAAAAGACTAAACAAAAGATAATACAAAAACTGAGAAATTGGAAGCTATGTTTTATGGATATGGATAACAACATACAAGAAGTTAAAATGTTTTTAGCCCCTTTAGTTTTATATATAGTCAGACATATTTTTATCAGACAGAGGAGAAGTTGTGGATAGCAATTTATAAAGAGCTGAAGGATGTTATCTGGGAGGAAAAGACGGCAATAGTCAGGGGGAATAAGCTGATTCTTCCACTAGAACAAGGTGGTTTGAGATTACCTGATTTGACATGGTATTTCAGAGCTTAACATTTAAGGTTCCTATATATAGCACAAGCAGAAAGATATATTTCAAAGTGGAAACAGATGATGCTGAAACAGGGGGAAACTCAAGAAACAAAGAGAGGCTGGGATTTTGAACACAGATCCCTAAGAGAATAACTATAACCATGCAGACTATTATATTCATAAAGCAGCAGAAAGTATTCTAAGAAGTAAGCCAACACAGGAATGGAAAAAGGAGATTCCGCAGATAGGGATGACTGCAATTAGGAATACAGACAATAGGCAAGAGGGAGCTGGAATTTATTGGAGAAAACTGGCAAAGGACAAAGGTATCAGGATTAAATAATTAGAGAGGGAAAGGTAATAGAATGGGAAGATGCCAAGAATTTAGTTGGACTGCAGGCTAGAGATTGCCTTCCTATCAAAGACTGATATTAGAGTATAGTCAAAAAGAAAAATGAATAAGTAGACCATGTAAAATATTGCAGGATAACTATAAGAATCCATCAGAGGAGGTTAGAACAGATTGGGAAAAGAGATTGGATAAGCAACTCACAAAGAAACAATGTGGGGATATATGTATGTCTCCCAAATATACAACAAAATCTAGAAGATTCAGGATATTTGCTTGGAAGTGTTTGCAAAGGTATTTTTATACCCCAAGTAGACTCCAAAAAATTATTCCTCGGGTAGATAGAAAATGTTGGAGATGTGATGGGGAAGAAAGACATAATCGGGAACATATTTTTTGGGAGTGTAGTGAGCTGGCAGACTTTAAAAGTTCCTTATAGACTTCTCTGTCCGAGATACTGGGTGAGCATATTGGTATAACTAAGAAAATGATTTTTTTGAGCTATGATACAGAATCAAAATTACCTAGACATAGTAAGGCCTTGCTAAGTCTAATTATGGTGGGTGCCAAAAAAGCAATTACTAGAAAATGGAAAACAAAGTCTAAACCAGCTGTACTAGAAGCAGTGAATATAGTAACAGAGATTAAAGAACTGGAGATGGGATCTTTAGAAAAGGGTAGGAGGAAATTACAAATAAAACAATGGGAACTGTGAGAGCAATACATGCAGAATAACATTCTGGAGGAGGAATGAGCTTTAAAAGGAGGCAGGATTTGAATGAGTTATGTAATATTTTAATGACAATGACTAGATAGATTATAAGTGATGTATAATGTTTGCAATCAAAAATATGTCAGTTTGGTTTGTTTTCATTTATAGAAATATATAATTGCCTATGGTATATGTAATGATTTAATAAAGATATTTCTTGTTATAAAAAAAAAAGATGTACGTTTTCTGTAATGGTTGACAAGAATTGTTTTAAGTTGTGTTTACTATTGTTCTGAATGTTTTTATTACATACGTAGTTTTTGTCTTCATTTATTTTCTTTTTAGTATGGTTGCAGAGCCTTCTGAAGTTTTTGAGGTATTGAGATGTTTTACATTTTTGCCAGTTTTCCCACATTTTTTCCTCTATCCTATATTAACATTTTACTCCTTTTGGATAGCCAGATTGCATTATTTGTTTTTAGTCTCCTCCTTCTAGGAAGTGCAAGCCTATTTAGGATATTTAGGAAAGTTGTATTAAATTCATTTACAGCATCATTAAGGAGAAACATTTTTAGGATGCTTCAGTGAATACATGACAGGGTAGTAAAATATTTCTGGTTTAAATTGGGCTACATGTAGTTACGTAAACATGCTGTTTAAGTGGATGGATAAGATGTTTGGTTGTATAGATTTTGAAATGGTCACTGAGCATGCCTCTCAACTTCCTAGCACAAGAAATCTGGACAAAGTCAAAAATAATGGGGGGGGGGGACAAATGCCCAAAAATAGGGACAAATTTTAAATATTGTTCTTTTAAACTTTAAAAGTTATTAGAATAATAGGGTTTGCACTAGCATGCATTTTTCTGAAGGATATGAAGTGTGAAACTCAAATGTACATCATTATTTAGTGAACTCAATCTTCAGTGTTTTTCCAGAAAACCATAAAATTTATGAAACACAGACCAAAGTATGAGACAAAAATCTGGGCATTCACTGAAAATCTGGACAGTTGAGAGGTATGTCACTGACAGAGTCTGACATTTTACCTGTGGTGGTGAATTTACTAGGGTCTGATGCTAGGATCTAGTCTAATAAGGAGTTTGATGTCTGCTATAAAGTGTGGGGCTATTAATTAGTTTTGTGAAACTTTATAAGTTCATGTAGAATAAAGGGGCGTTACAGACTATGCCCAATCAATTTATATTAACAACACCTAGTAGTATTTTTCATGTGGAATTGTTATGGATACCCAATGTAGTATATCTTCCAGCTTGTCTGCATTGTTGTCGGGAGGGGTGTAAAGGACAGTAATACATATTTGTTTATTTTCAGGAAACTAATAAGGAGCTCTTCTGAACTGAATTTTGGTATTTGTTTATTGTAGGGGGAAATGTGGTAATTGTTGGGAATATTAAAGCAATACCACCACCTTTCCTCTTTATATGGTCATTACGAACTGTATTATAGCTGGAAGTGTACAATTTTGGAGTTGCTTATGCTGGGTTTAAGTAAAGTTTCATTTATAGTGACCATATCAGGCTTGTGCAGGGTAATCCACACATGTAGTTAGTAGTGTTATCTCTTTTACCTCTAATATTTATGGTGGCAAAAGTTAGATTACCAGGTTGGGAGGGATAACCATTGTGGGGTTGGAGTAGTGTGTGTGGAAGGGAATTGTCTTGATGTTTGTTATGATGGGTGGGGCCAGGATTAGTGTGAATGCCTCTTCCTATCTTCTGGTGTCATTCTAAGGGGATCCAGTATCTGTCTGCTTGGGATGACATGGTTGACAAACCACGATGCTATGCCAGAGATGGCCTGCACATGTTGCCCCTGGGATTCTTGATACTGGCTAAGGCTCTTGCTGCCCCTATAGTGCCTTTTTTAGGCAAGGTTCAAATGACAAATTCACCACCATAACAGGAACAGGCAAGCAAAAACTGAGGGTAATGCTACTCAATGCTAGAAGTCTAAATCTGAAAATGCGCTCACTCGAGGCACTCCTTAAAATGGAGAACATTGATATCTGTGCAGTGACTGAGACCTGGTTCAAGGTTCCAGAGAGCACCCCTGCACTACCAGGCTATAACTCATACCACACTTTTCGGCCATGTAACCTGGACCAAAACACCAAAGGCGGAGGTGTGTCCATATTCATTAAGGATATCCACACCTCCAGGCTAATTGCTCAGCATAATGCATCCGAGGTTATCCAAGTGCAACTAACTCTGGGCAAAACTACAATCCAAATTTTAGCTTGCTACAGATCCCCCACCATGCCCCAGGATTCCCATTCCTCTTTTCTTGATGCACTGGAAAATATTAGGGTTCAACCAAACACCCTAATAATGGGTGACTTCAACTACCCCACCATTAACTGGGAAAACTAGTCATGTACCAACTCCATTGCTCAATGCTTTCTGGAATTCATAAACTCCAATGCCCTAGATCAACTTATCCACACCCCCACCAGGTGCAACAATATCCTAGACCTAGTCATTACCAACATGAGTGACCGGTGTTCCACACCTGAAGTCAATTCCTCGTTGGTCCGATCCGACCATAAACGAATCACCCTTGATATCCACATCCCACCCCCACCCCCCTTTAAGAAAACCATGGTAAAAAAATTCTCCAAAGCCAACTTCATGCTTCTTAAGACAGAAGTGGTGAACTTCACGACACCCATGCAGATGGACAATACAGTTACAACTGCTGAATCCTACACAAATGCACTCTATAAGCACTTACACAAGTGCATGGATCGTGCTATCCCAAACAGAACCAAGACACCATCCTCCAAAAAAAGGATGCCAATCTGGTGATCCTCTTCTATAAACAAACTGTACAACAGAAGGAAGAAGCTGTTGCAAAAGAGAGTAAAATCTCATGAGTGGAGGAGCTCCCTGGTCAGCCTCAGTAAGAAGCTGAGATCCCTTATAAGATCCTCCAAAGCTAGCTACAAAAACAAAATTGCCACTAATTCTAAGGATAACCACAAAGCATACTATAGCTATGTCAAGAATCTCGATGGCAACACCCAGATCTGCTCTGAGTTGCAGCACAATGGCACGAAAATTACAGAACCAACTGATATTGCCAACATCCTGGCAGATAGATTCAGTGCTAACTTTACCCCCCCCCCCCACCTCCTAAAGGGCCCATATCTATACAGGAAGAATGCAGAGACCCTGTAATCACAACTACGCAGGTAAAAGCTGCACTCTCTAAAGCCAAAAACACAGCATCCATGGGACCGGACAACATCCCAGGCTGCATTTTACATGAACTTCAGAACGAACTGGCTCCCCACCTAAGCAACATGTTCAATAATAGCCTCGCATCAGGCTTTGTGCCCACTGAATGGTGCACAACAACAGTTATCCCACTCAACAAAGGGGGAGCCACCACTGATCCCGGGAACTATCGCCCTATTAGCCTGATGAGCCTGGTCTGCAAGGTCATGGAACATATCATCATGGAACTCATAAACAAAGACATTGGTAACCTCCAAACTCTGGATACCACCCAGTTTGGGTTTGTGAAAGGCAAATCATGCCTCCTGAACCTGATCAACTTATTTGAGGCAGTCACCAAAGCCGTAGATGAGGGTAAGGTGGTTCACACAGCCTATCTTAACCTTGCCAAGGCTTTCAACACCATCCCCCATTCTGGAATTATAGCTAAACTCACTAAACTAGGTATAAATTCCTACATCACAAGATGGGTTGCCAACTGGCTCACTGACAGAACCCACACTGTAAAAGTTGCAGACTCCAAATCTGACCTAAAACCAGTGACAAGTGGAGTACCACAGGGTTCAGTCCTGGGACCTTTCCTGTTTGGTATCTACTTCTCTGACGTACAGGCTAACACAGAAAGCCTCTGGCTAACGAAGTTCGCAGATGACTGCAAACTAGGAGCCATAGTCAAGTCCCCAAATGATGTGGACATCCTACAGAAGGGCCTCGCTGAGACAGATGCCTGGTGTTAGAGCAATGCCCTCAAGATCAATGCGAAAAAGTGCAGTGTCATCCCCTTTGGTAAAAACTCTGTACCCATGAACTACCACATAGGCAGCAATCTACTTAACACTGAATGTGTGATAAGAGACCTTGGGACCCAGGTGGACATAATCTCTCCTTTGATAGTCACATCGCCACAGTAGTCAGGAAGTCCTTCTACGTGGCACTGGTCTATATTATGAGAATGAAGACAAAAACAGTGAACGCATGTTGAGCGACACCAAATGAGCAAAAACTGGAAATATCGAATCCAGAAAAAAACAAAACTACAAAACCAAATGTCCAACTAACTGTTTTATGGAGGGGGCAAGCCCCCCTGCACCCCCCATGTGGGGGCTCTGCCCCCCCTTAAATATTTCAAGTCCGAGAGCGCACTACATTGAAGTGAAGGGAAGAATTTCCCTATGGTGATTTCCATTTACGAGCGCGACATTTTACATTTTCGACCATTTGGTGTCGCCCAAATGGTGTTTGCGGTTTTCGTGTTTCGATCGGATAATATAGACCCACGTGGCACACCTCATCATAAAAGGGTTCTCATCCAGGAAAAAAGAGGTAATTGTTCCCCTCTACTCGACACTCATTAGACCCATTATAGAGTACAACGCCCCTTTTGGAATGTACCTCACAAGACATCTGCAGCAGCTGGAAAGGCCACAGAAGTACCTCACAAAGAGGGTTACTGGCCTCAAACATATGCCCTACACTGACCGTCTCAAAAAACTCCAGCTTTACTCCATAGCATATCGCCTACTCCGAGGTGATCTCTTCCTAACATATAAAGCTATGTCAAACCCAGAGCTGTTGGACATGCTACACCTAAAGAAATCCCAATCCCTCCAAGCTACACACTCTAGGGACCTAAACCTTGTCACTACAATAAACAGGACATGCTGGAGGGATAGATTCCTGTCCCAGAGTCTTCCCATAGTCTGGAACAGGCTACCCATCTATGTCAAGCAAAGTTCTTCATTAGCACTCTTCAAGAAAAAGCTTGATGAGTGGATGGGAAATAGGAAATACACCCCAGGGATCACTTCTGTGTCTCTGCTCGACAGTGGCACAGGAAAATAACTTTCTTGGGTGGCGTAAGCCAGGGAACCTTGTTGGATAGGCTTATGTAGGACCTTGGGTCGATAGCCTAGTACCTACCTATGAACCTATGAACCTAGGAGGACTTTAGTTATTGGGATATTATTGATTCTTGTTTTTGGGGAGTATTTTTCACTTAATTTTATTTTGATTTGAGCTGAAATGGAGTTAATTAGTCTATATTTGGAATAAATTTGAGGGGCATCATTAAATTGGTTTGGTGTGATTTAGGTACATAGGTTCATACGTTCATAGGTAGGTACCAGGCTATCTGCCCGAAGGCATTTATAAGCCTAACCATAATGTGTTGGTTTTCTCAGCCCCCTTAGATTAGTTCCCTGTGCCTCTCTCCAGCAGAGCCACGGAAGTGATTGTGGAGATTTATTTGAGAAAGTAAAGGTAGGTAGTTGGGACAGACTTGGAGAGATGTTGAGAGCTATTATTGAATCATGGTAGGGTGAGAGATGGCTCAGTAGGAGATGAAGTATGGAGGATAAGGTGAGGAGTAGCATGATTAAGTCAAGGGATCTGTATTTTATTCATGACAGGTAGTGGGAAGTAGGAATCAAGAAAGAAGGGAGAGGTTGCAGACTGTAGGCCATATAGTGGTGGTGGAGTCTGAATGCTATTAGAAGATAGGTGGGTAGGAAGAAAGTATTTTCTATGAAGGAAAAAAAGTCAGGTCGTCCTGGTACTTTCTTTTATGTCTCTGAAATGTAAGAAACAGAGGGGTTTGAAAGGGATAGAGTATGAGGCTGTAGTTAAGAAAATAAATAGTGAGGGTTTATTAGAGGAAAGTAGAATATGAAATGTAGAATATTAGATAGGTGGTACTGTTGAGAGACAGTCACAAGATCATATACAAAAATGGTCAACATGCAACTCAGGTAGACTTCCTCCAAGTACGGAAAGGGCACTGGGGTATAATCAATGATTGCAAAGTCATCCCCAGGGAAATAGTTGGTTCATGGCATAATCCACTGACTGCCACAATCAGCTGAACGCAGTGGTCACAGAAAGCTCTAACATCAAGGGAGATGAGGCTGAAGACCTGGAAGTTGACTGGAGAGAGAGCACAGCAGTTCAAGGAATTACTCAGGGCTCTAACACCTCAAGATGAAGAGGAAATAGGTGGAGTTGAAGAAGAAAGTCAGCACCTCAAAACAGCACATCTAAGTGCTGTAGAACATACATGCAGCTGAACCAGGTATGGAAATAAGGTACATAAGGAAAGCTGGTGGTGGTGGACTACAGAAGTCCAAGAAGTCATCAAAAGAATGAAGGAGTGCAGGGAAAAGGTGAAAGACAGAAAAGACAGACCAGGCTAGGACTGGATACTGGTTGGCTATCAAAGAAGCTAAGAGAGGAGTTGCGATAACAAAGAACAAGGCCTCATAGGCATTATACCAACTTCTGCAAAGTGATTCAGTGGATGGCACAAAGAAACTCTATCAGTTTGCAAGGCAAAGACATAAAGATAAAGAAGACAGCCAGACACTCTTTATAAGGGATGCCGGCAGCAACCTGCTCACAAGTCCACAGGACCTCAAAGGCAGATGGAAGGAGTGCTTCCAGCAGCTTCTGCATGAAAAAAAAAACCCACAGAGGCTGTACTGCCCCAGATACAGACCACAGTGAGAAAAGAGGAGGAGACCACCCAAGAAGAAGTAAGAACAGCACTAAGGAAAATGAAGTCAGGGAAAGCAGCAGGTTCAGATGAGGTCACAGCAGATATGATGAGAAGGGGAGAAATGGCTCCGGAGGGTAATTATAAGTATGGAGAGAAAGGCATAGCTTACTTGACAGGAGAATAAGCATACTAGTTGTAGTGTTCAAAATCAAAGGGGACATTCACATCTGTGGTAAAGTACACAGGTATCAAACTCCTATCACACTGCATGAATACTCAGAGTAGTAAAAAGGTAAGATGGGAAATGAGCAGTTTGGATTCAGATCAGGAAGTAGCTCAACCAACCCAATATTTGCAGTGAGACAGATACTTGAGAAAAAGTTAGAAATGAGGAAAGAGTCCAACTGGGCATTCCTAGACTTGGAGAAAACATATGATAAGGTCTCAAGAAAGCTAATCTGGCCAGTCCTGCAGTTGGTCAAAGTCCCAGAAACATTGCTAAAATTAGTGCAAGCTATGTACAAGGACCCAGTGACTGAAGTACAAACAGTGGATTTACAGAAGGGTTCCCAGTGGGAATGGGTGTGCATTAGGGTTTAGATGTGGGCCCACTGCTGTTCATATTACTGATGGACTACATTAGCAAACAGGTCACAGGGGACATGTCAACAAAGCTGCTGCCTGCAGACAGTGAAGCATTAAAGGAAGACTCTGAACAAGAACTTCAGCAAAGGATAGGATAATGTAATCCAAAACTGAAGGCACATGGGATGAAACTGAGTACAGATAAGACAGTTGTAGTAGTAGCAAATGGGACAAATCAAAAGAAGTTGATAAATGAGATAGAAAGGAAAGCAGGGGAACAGGTTAACAGCTTCGGGTATCTATGAGGAGTGGTTGAGGACAAGGGAAGTCTGAGGAGGTTAAAGCTAGAATCAGAGGGGCTGTAGCCAACTGGCACTGAATGTCAGGGGTAGTGTATGACAGACGTATGCCAAGGAAGCTAAAAAGTAAGGTGCATAAAACAGCAGTGTGACCAGTACTACTGTATGGTACAGAAACATGGTAAGTAAAGGCAGAACGATTGAGGAAGCTTAAGGTGATGGCGATGAAGTGCCTGAGGTAGGTGGTAGGATGCACACTGTGGGACAGATGCAGAAATGAGGACACAAGCGTAGAAGCCAGAATGGCTCCAATTACGGAAAAAAGTCAAAGAGAACAGATTATGGTGGTTCAGGCACATGTGCAGGAAAGCAGAAGACAATCTGGTGAAGAAGATTTTGGACAGACAGACAGAAGGCAAGAGGATATAAGGGCATCCAGCAAAGAGTTGGATAGATTGGATGAGAGAAGACCTGCAACAGTCAGCCATGAGTGTCGAAGAAGGTAGGAGAATGGCACTGGTTAGAGAGATGGAGACAAGTGAAATGACACCCTGACCCCATGTAGAAAAATGGGAAAAAGCAGGTTAATGGTGATGATGACTATTGAGAGGGGTCTGAGCATAAATGTATATAGTGCAAAGCAGCATGGGAGAGAGAAAGGTTGTTCAGAAATATAATAAATGTTAGATGGAAGTTGGGAAATAGGAAAATAGAAACATGATTGTTTGTATGATAGTAGTACAGCTGTTTGGGGAGGGTTGGGGAATGGATGTCACAAGTAAAATGTGAAAGTTGGAAGTATAATGGTAGATTAAGATGTACTGGTTGGGAATTGGAGGGGTACGCTATGGGACTGCGCAACCTCAGGTAAATTATCACAGACAGCAATTAGTTTATAGTTGGTACATAGTAATATAGTAACAAGCAAAAGTAGAATAGATTTTCTTTTATTTACTAAATCCAGAAACCTGGAAGCTAGGAAAACTGGCATATGCAGTGTAATATATTGGTTAAGACAAAGGACAGTGGTCAACTCAGTAAGTGGTCCACATAGTGCAAGGATTACTCCTTTGGAGGGAGTATCACAGCCATTTACCAGCACAGAGCAGGCAAGTATATAACAATCTATCTATATCTACTGGCTCATTTATTCAGAGCTTCCATGTGCCTGGCTTCGACACCTGTGATTACAAGACTTGGATTGCTTATAAAATCATCTGGCCTACTAAGCTGATATAAGTATATTTTTTTAATTGCTCTAATTGTTTCAGTGACATTTAACACTTCTGTGCTGCATTTATTTATTTGGTTGAAATCGTTTTCAGCCTGCACTTGTTAAAGAAATTCCATCTGTTTGTTACTATATTGCTCTTAGTTGTTTTAACAATATTCTGATATTTCCTAATGACTTCTGATACTGCAAAAGCTGTTCTGAGTGCGTCTGCCAAAATATTTCTAAGTTTTGCAAAGTTTTTGTGAGTTGTCAACATTTCCCAGGGTTAGTGAACTTATTTCTAAGGATTCTTGGTATTGCAGGAATTCCTACTTCTGTTGTAAAGCATTTGTTACCACACTTGAGCTCAAAGCCAGTTTATTTTACATTGGAAGGCTTATTTTGTACTCTTTTGAGAGCAGAGCTAAATTCAACCCATCCAAGACGAGAACTACTGGTCGATATCTAATTGTGTTTTTATCTGATTGGCCTGAGGGTTTAACTTTAGAAACGTCTTTAATCCTGCTCGTATAAAAGCCTTACATTTTTGTAAGAGTGTGCTCATTTATTCAGAGCTTCCTTGTGCCTGGCTTGGACACCTGTGGTTACAAGACATGGATTGCATGCAAAATCATCTGGCTTACAAAGCTGATATAAGTATATATTTTTGTATTGCTCTAACTGTTTCAGTGACATTTAATGTTTCTGTGCTTAATTAATTTATTTGGTTGAATTTATCATTTTCAGCCTGCATTTGTTAAAGAAACTCCATCTGTTTGTTACTATAGTGCTCTTAAGATTGTTTTAACAATATTCTGATATTTCATAACCTCCTCTGATACTGCAAAAGCTGATCTGAGTGAGTCTGCCAAAATATTTCTAAGTTTTGCAAAGTTTTTGTGTGTTGTGAACATTTCTCAGAGTTAGTGAACTTATTTCCAAGGATTCTTGATATTGCAAGAATTTCTACTTCTGTTGTAAAGCATTTGTTACTACACTTGAGCTCTAAGCCAGTTTATTTTTCATTGGAAGGGTTCTTTTGCACTCCAGTGGGAGCAGAGAGCTAAATTCAATCCATCCTGGGTATGAATTGCTGATGGATAGCCTATTGTGTTTTTATCTGATTGGCCTGAGGGTTTAACTTTATAAAAGTCTTTCATCCTACTCATGTAAAAGCCTCAGATTTGAGAGATGCACAAATGAGGTTCCCATGCTTACATATAAGCAAACCTCTCCTGTTTAAACTCCTCTATAGGAAATGCTCTCCAAAGTCTCCCACTGTTCACAGCTGCTCAAAGAGCTGCCAGTTTGTGCAGAGGGTGGTACCACTGCACGCCATCTAATAGTATAGTAATAAATACTCTCACTTTGACATTTAAGTGACTGTTCCTTACTCGTTCCCATCTAGAAATTGTGTTTCCTTACCTTACATAGCATAGGCTAGATTTAGACCTGCTGAATCTAGAATGTTTGGTATCACTGTTCTTTTAGACCAGCCATCTTACATTAAGAGTGCCTCCATGAGGTCCCTATTAAATTATCAAATGTTTCAAAGTTCGAATGTCATATGGTCGACGCCATATGATCGAACTTTGAATAGTTTGAAGGTGAAAGGCAACAGCTCTGTACGCGCAGAATGGGAAAGTTTCCCTTTTCTGCACTGAAGTGCAGTCCTGGAGTTGGTATATTTAAGTAGGGTGTGTGTATGAGGGGTGCAGGGGGGCTTGCCCCTGCTCAGATTGTTAAGGTAAGTGTTTTTTTTTTTTTACGTTTTTATTATATATTTGAAGATTCAAGTTTTGCTTATATGTTGTCAAACATATGAGGTTCAAAATTTTGAAGTTTTGAATATATAATATAGACCCCCTCCCTGCACCCTTGTGGGAGAAGTGTGATGCTCAGAATTTCGGAGATTTGCACTCAGTTTACTGCAGCTGCTCAACATTTGGCAACTTTAGCCAGTGGTCTGGAATGCATCTGCATGTAAATCCAAGGCATCCACTCCAAAAAAAAAAGAACTGAAAAATAAGTATATGTTAAGCCAGCACTGCACTTTAAGTGTAGTTAATTTTAATTTAATTGCTGCTTCATTTTTGCTGTTTGTGACCAAGTCCAGCTAGCCCACTTCCTTCCTAAATACCACATTCAGAAAAATCCTGCCACAATGGATGGGCAGTTTCCCATCATTTCTCCTGTCAGCATGATTGATATGGGCATCTTGAGGCAATGTAACAATTGGTTCATGTATAAGGACAATGATTTACTCCTAAAGCAAACTAGCACCCTATGTGAGAGATGCAGATATACTGTGGAACTGGAGTTAATTCTCTCACGTGAAACCAAACTAGACATCAAACAGGTTGTGTCAGCACACATGCTTTACCTCTCATGCATACCTCACCTCTCACACAAAGTAAGGTCATGACACATAAACCCACATATGCAGAGGTACTCACTAAAAGCCTACCAAAGGAACAGAGACCTCCCAAATGCACAGCACCCACACTCACCACTAAGCATAAGGAAACCTCTACACATATCAACACATACATCCATGTCCCAACAAATAAGGCAAAATGCATCAAATGTCTTGGTCATAGGTGACTCCATAGTGAGAGACTCAGATGCCCCCCTCACCAGACTGGACATGGAGAAGGTCATGGTCAGCTGCCTAGCAGGTGCAGGATCTGACAAATCATGCATGCACTCAATTTACTCAACAACAAGTACCGATATGACTCTGTCATAGTTCATGTTGGAGTGAATAGATATAGCCAACCTACTGGCTGACAGATTCAGTGAAAACTTCACTCCCCACTATCAGTTAATTAGGGCATCCCCAGTATCTGCCCCCCTCGCCTTACCTCTACAGAACAGATCATCACTGCCCTCTCAAAGGCAAAAAATACAGCCTCCATGGGACCTGATAACATCCCAGGCATCCTACATGAACCCAGGCATGAACTTGCAGCACCATTAGGTGCCCTATTCAACCAAAGCCTGAGTACCAGCTTTGTCCCAGCCAAATGGAGGACAGCCACTGCCATCCCTTTACACAAAGGTGGAGTGTGCACCGATCTGGGAAGTTATAGACCCATCAGCCTAACTAGCCTGATCTGCAAGGTCATGGAACAGATTATCATGGCCCTCATTAACAGGGACATTGGCAACCTCCAAGCACTCAACCCCACACAGTTTGGCTTTGTCAAGGGGATGTCATGTCTGTTAAATCTTGTCGGCTTCTTTAAGACAGTCAACAAAGCTATGGATGCGGGGAAAATGGTGCACACCACCTACCTTGATCCGGCCAAGTCCTTCAACACTATTCCCCATTCAGGCATAGTAGACAAACTCTCTCAACTAGGCATCAATCCATATGTTATTAGATGAGTAGCAAACTGGCTCACTGATAGAACCCACCTAAACAAAATAGGGGAAGCCACCTCAAGCAGTAGACCCATAACAAGTTGTGCTCTCCAAGGACTGGTCTTGGGGCCTCTGTTATTCAGGATATACTTCTCTGAGGTGCAGGCCAAAACCAGTGAACTATGGCTGACCAAGTCTGCAGATGACTGCAAGCTGGGCCCGGTCATCAATTCCCCAAGTGATGTGGATGTCCTTTAAGGGGGTCTCACCCAAACAAATGACTGGTGCCAGCAACATGGCTGCAAGCTGAATGCCAAAAAGTGCATCATCATCCCCTTTGGGGAGAGTAATGTCCCCACATATTATCACATTAATAACAATGTCCTGAGTACACAATCAGTCGTGAGGGATTTGGGCACCCAGGTTGATAGCCACCTGACTTTTGACCACCATGTTGCTTCCATTGTACGGAAAGCTTTCTACATGGCACCTCATAAGTAAGGGTATCTCATCCAAGGACAAGGAGGCCATAACATCCCTGTATTCTTCCCTTATAAAGCCAGTTATTGAGTACAATGCCCCCTTTGGCATGTACCTCACAAAACACATGCAACAGCTGGAGAGACCACAGAGGTTCCTCACCAGAAGAATCCAGGACCTCAAACATCTACCCTGCACAGATAGGCTAAAAGCCCTGTCCCTATACTCAGTTTCACACAGACTCCTCAGAGGTGACCTTTTGTCTGGCATACAAAGCAAACTCAGACTCTGCCTTGATGGGACTGCTGCATATCCGCAAGTTAAGCTCCACTCAAGTAACCTGCATGCGTGACCTCAACCTGGTCTGTGATATCAATAGGACTTCTTGGTAGAACAGATTTGTGTCCCAGAGACGCTCTCCATCTGTGGAATAGAATCCCTCTCCACATCAAGCAGAGCACCTTATTTTTCCTCTTCAAGTGCAACCTGGGAAACAGAAAATACATCCCTGGCATTCCACCTGTGTCCCTGCTGGACAGGGGCTTTGGGTGCTGACTTGTCTAAACATGGGCTAAACTCTTGGCTAGGCTTATAAGGCCCTTAGGGCCAATGATCCTATGATATGAAGAAAGAAATGATAGAACTCTCTGATTATGTGTTCCAGACAGGTATATCCCTAGTCCTACGCAGTATCCCAACCTCACCCAGGATGATGCCACAATATAAACAAAAAATGATTGACTTCAACAATAGACTCAGCTTTTGATGTCAGTCCAGGGGGATCCAGTATCTGTCAGCCTGGGAGGATATGCTAGACAGACCTTGCTGCTTTGCTAGAGATCATCTGCACCTGTTCCCCTTGAGCTTTTGGATACTGGCAAAGGCCCTTGCCTACCCCATAGTGCCTTTTTTTAGGCAATGTCAAAACAGTAAATTTTCCAGTGTAATAAAATCTAACCAAGGCAAGCTCAGGGTCATGCTGCTTAATGCTAGGAGTTTAAACAAAAAACTGCACTCCCTGGAAGTACTCCTCACCTTGGAAGGTGCTGATGTATGTGCAGTTACCAAGACATGGTTCAAAGCCATTGAGAGCACCCCAGCCGTGCAAGGTTACAATGCCCTCCACATATTTAGACCTCAAAATGAGCATGAAGGAACCAAAGGTGGAAGTGTATCCATCTTCATTAAAACCAAATACACTTTGAGACTGGTCAAACAGCACGACTCTCTCGAACTACTCCATATCCAATTAACTGTTTGAAAAGTACCATACCACATCATTGCTAGCTACAGATCCCCCACCATGAACCAGGATAAGCACACTGCCTACCTCAGGTTACTGGAATCCCTCACCATACAGCCTAATGTCTTAGTTATGGGAGTTAACTATTCTTCCATTGACTGGGGACATACTGTACATGAGCAAAAACACGCTCACCCAGAGGTTACTGGACTTTATTAACACAAATGCTCTGGAACAAGTAGTCTGAAACCCCAGTAGTGTCTCTAATGTTCTGTACATAGTACTCACCAACATGGGGGGGGGGCACTGTACTTCCCCATGTGTGATGCCCTCCCTGGTAAGGTCAGACCACAAATCAGTTTTGTTTGAAGTAACTACTAGAACTGACACCCTCACAGGAACAAAAATTATAAAAACTTCACAAAGCTAACTACAGCATACTAAGCAATGAAATAAAAAAATTCATACTACTCACAATCGCAGAGTGACTCCATTGATCACTATGCAGAAGTGTATGCAAATGCCTTGTACAAACACCTAAGTGACTGCATAAACTCTGTTGTACCTGACTGGATCAAAACCAGGTCTTCCAGTAAAAACAAGCCACCATGGTGGACTTCAAGTATAAACAGATTATATAACAAGAGGAAGATACTGTTGTCCAAAAGCAAGAGGGCCTTCACTCTGCAGAGGAACAGTTCCTTCCTAAGCCTAAACAGGAAAATCAGAAATCTTTCAAAGTCTTCTAAAGTAAATTACGAAACAAAAATTGCATCCCTAGCCAAGGATAATCATAAGGCATTCCTTAACTACATCTGAAGTCTAAAAAGGAATGCCCAGCTATGTGCTGAACTGGTTGTAGATGAGATCACTTATACTACACACGTAAGATATTGCCAACCTGCTAACTGACAGATTTAGTGCAAACTTCAACCCCCTATCCCCACCTATTATATCCCATAGCATGCCTAACACCAGTCTTCTGCAAAGTATTGCTAGAGAACAGGTTATCTCTGTGCTTGCCAAGGCCAAAAACATAACCTCAGTGGGACAAGATAATAGCCCAGGTTGTTTACTAAACAATCTAAATCAAGACCTAGTGGACCCATGTGGTGTTCTCTTTAATCATAGCTTGAGAACTGGCTATGTTCCTGTAGAATGGAGAATAGCAACAGTAATCCCATAGCTTCATAGGTTCATAGGTTGGTACTAGGCTATCAGCCCTAGGGCCTATACAAGCCTAGCCATAACAATTCCCTGGCTATTTCTTCCCACACTATTTACTTCCCTGGATCCCTGTCTAGCAGGGCGACTGACGTGATCCCCGGGATGAATTTCCTTTCTCCCATCCAATCGTCAAGGTTCCTTTTGAAGAGGACCAAAGAGGCACTCTGCTTGACATGTATGGGCAATCTATTCCAGAGTCTGGGGAGTCTCTGGGTCAGGAACCTATCCCTCCAGCATGTTTTGTTTATTGTGATGACAAGGTTTAGATCCCTGGAGCATGTGGCTCTGAGGGATTGGGATTTCTTTAAGTGTAGCATGTCCAACAGCTCTGGGTTTGACATGGCCTTGTATGTTAAGCAAAGATCGCCTCTGAGTAGACGATATGCGACAGAGTATAGCTGGAGTTTTTTAAGGCGGTCAGCATAGGGCATCTGCTTTAGGCCTGTGATTCTTTTAGTGAGGTATTTCTGTGGCCTTTCCAGTTTTCTGCACAAAGGGGGGACATCAACTGGCTCTGGGAGCTACAGACCCATAAGTCTGACCAGCCTTATCTGCATGGTCTTGGAAATAATTATCATGTACTTTGTGCTGGGGCCTCTCTACTTGGGGCCAGTAATCAAGGAGCCTCAATCTTCACCATCAAATCTGGTGAGAGACCGTCATTAAAAGCAGGAATGATTTACACCGTACTTTCAAATGCATCTTTCTGCATCAAGCACAGTTTCCCCCAAGAACACATTGGGAACACACTCCAAAGCCAGGAACTGGACTCTCCCACTCCAGATCCCAAACAAGACTCACTTTGGAGCACTGTGTTCCATTTCCAAGTTACTGACACACCCCCAACTGAGTATTTAATCCCCCCCCCCCCACACACACACACATACACACACACTCCTGGGAAAGGCTGGCACAGATTTACTAGCTGTGTCCCTTATGACCAGACAATAAGGTAACAATGCTGTCAAATTACTATCAGGCTCTTACGAGGGTATCCAATTATACTGAGTAAAATCAATGCTAATATACATGGTAAATTGTAATCCAAACAGCCAGGCTTTTTGGAGTGGCCAAGGCATCACTAAAATAAGCAAAAGTACTCTCAAGATGTTATATGTAATTGCTAAATGACCAGCCACAATGAAAGGTATAAAAATATTTAATAAGAAAATAATAAAACAGAAAACATGAGAATATTAAATATCTAAGTGCAATACGCTTCAGCGTTTCAATCACTGGAGAAATAAAAATGACACAGTTGGACAGATTCAAGTAGATGCAGAAAACACTACATGTGAAGTTGTTTAATCTCGCTGTTCATTCATCACTGATGGGTTCGGAGCTGATCCTCGGCTCCGAAATGGCTGACTAGCAAGCTCAAAGTTCTCCAGTAGCTCGAGACCCCACCCCTTATCCCACAATGCACTGCTGGAATTACCTCAGATCTAGTTTGCCTCTGCACAGATCTCTTGGTTTCCAGCTTGGCTCGATACTTTATTGGGAGTTTTTCAACTTTCAGCAAGTTATATTTTTTCATTTTTATATATCCTTGTTCTGTTCTTAGTAGCATATATACTAGCTAATAGATAGTAGTTTTTCTGTGTTTATACCCCTTCCCTCAGTATTATCTATCTTGCCTTCGGCCTTTTGGCATTAGGATTAGTGATTAGTCAGTAATCCCTTTTGGGACTATTGTTTTGGATCTCTTATTACTGTTTGTAATTATTTAGTTGTTAGTGCCCCCTTGGGCTGTGTGTGTGTTTGTGTGAGTTACTTAGTTCAAAACAGCTCATAGTTAAACAGTGTGCTTGAGTTGTGTAATGTCTGAAGAAAAAGACAAACATCCAAAGTCTGGGTTTAAAAAATGCCCAGACTGCGGACAGAAAGTGTCAGTCACAGATGCCCATGTGCAGTGTGTTTACTGCTTGGGTGAGGTACATCTGCAAGAGTCTTGCAGTATATGTCATTGCTTTTCCACAAGAGTGTTAGCTGAAAGGAAGAGGAAATTGATTGTTAGGGGTATCATTAAACACCCCTTTTCTGAGGCATTGTCTGACCAAGATGGAGCCAGTAAATCATCTAAATCTTCTAAGTCTTCCACTGATTCTAGATCCAAAAAAGGATAGAGGTCAGAGAGTGTGGTGACTTCAGCTCCACTACCTTCGGAGCCGGCAGTCTGCTCTTTTCAGAACCGGAACATGGCTTTGGAACTGTTTGCCAAAAAACCTCCATCCATATTGCTCCAGTTGGCTCCATCTGTCCACTCTTCCAGGTCCTCTGTCAGCCTATCTGATCTGGGTATGGACCGGCTGATTCAGAAACCCTTAAAGGCACCAGGCTTAGTTAAACTGCTGTCGGCTCAGACACAACTGTTGGAGCCAAAGACCACTACCTTTGAATTGTCTGCTCTTCCTCCAAGCCATACCGGACCTTCAGAGCCGGAGGAGGCCAACCTGATGATTGTGGATCCCTTGGAGCCGACACCTGCTCCAGTGTCATCGGCTCCATCTGCTCAGACGTTCTCAGCGCTGAATGGGGACTCTCTCCGGTCAGGTCTGGGGAGGATAATCGCACCAACTTGTTGGTGCTGACTCTTCCTCAGCTCCTACCTCAGGCTCGGAGCCCACGGCTTCGGTGCAGGAGGAGATTGCGGCTCCATCGGAGCCATCGATTCCTTCTCATCGGAACTGAGGTGCATTCGATGCTATGAGGCGAGTGTTGTCTCCCAACACTTCCTCATCTCAAGGTCTGGCCTCTTCTTCCCCTAAAGTGCCTGTGTCTGTTTCTGTTTCCTCTGGTCATCCCAAGCATAGAGACTCAGAACCTCAGGTAGCCCCACAGGGCACTCCCTGCTCTTCTGAGACCTCTCTAGAAGTTCCCCCTGAAGAGGTTCCCAGGAAGAGATTATGCAAAAGGAGGCATTTGGACTCCCCCCAGGAGTCTATCACATCGGACACTGACCTGGATGAATCAGAAGGGTCCCCCAGATTCCCCTCTGAGGACATCTCCTTTGCAGAGATTCTTGAAATTCTTAGGCAGAGGGGTGATTGGCAGTCCAAGAACCCTACTGAGGATGAGTTGGTTTTCCTGAAGGCATTTGAGTCTCAAACTTCCACCTCTTGGGTATTTCTGCCCTATGATGAGCTTATGGATCTGGTCTCCCGTAGGGTGTGGGAGTCTCCAGAATCTATGGAACCTGTTCCTAGGTGGCCTAATAAGTTTATTTCAGCTCCTGTGGATAAGTCCTTTTTGACCAAGGGAGTCCCTGTTAATGTCATGGTGGTGGCAGCAGCCACCAAAAAGGAAATGTCTGAGACTTCCTCATCTATCCATCCTCCTAACAGGGAATCTAGGATCATGGATAGATATGGGAAATGCATGTTCAGTTCAGCGACTTTCTCACTCAGATCACAGAACTACTTGACATATTTTACCAGACTGCAGAAAGATCTCCTTAAGGAGTTGGGAGATACTCTTCAGGGTGCTGTAGCCTTGAGTGTATCTGATAAGATTGCCACTCAGCTCTCTACCCTCAATTCGATAGTCAACTCATGCATGCATCTCGTATTATACGCAGCTGATGGTTCGAGTAAAGCTGCAGGCAAAGGAATCACTCTCCGTAGGCATGCCTGGATGCGACTGTTCTTTCGCGGAACCCTTTAAGTCTTCTTTTACTAATACCCCATTTGACGGCTCATCTTTGGGCCAAAGGTGCAGGAGACTTTGACCAGGTGTGTGCAAGAAGGAAAGACTCTGTCTGCTGTTGGAGTCCGTTTTTCCATCCCCACTCGACCCTTTCCCAAAGGTCAGAGGGGAGGAAAGATGTGATTCCAGAAAGCCCAAAGAGCCTTTCAAGACACACGTGGAGAGCCCCTCTCCAGAGGCAGGGGAGGGGGTTTCAATGGAAGATGCTGCCCTCGCGGCAGAGGGGGTCCACAACACCAGGGTGACAGAGATCACTTCTCGGGTCAGTCCTACCAGCGCTCCTGAAGGGAGGCCCAGCTATCCTATTCTGGAGGCAGTCTGGGATCGCTTATTATTGTACCCCAAAGCCTGGCTAAATATAACAAATGACATTTGGGTACAAAGTATTATTTACAGTGGGTATTTCATACTGTTCTCCACCCAGCCTCTTCCCGTCAAAAAAATCCCGTACGTTCCACCCAGTCACATAGGACAAGCAGCAATAGAGGTACACCAGTTGCTAGAAAAAAGAGTCATCCAGCCAGTCCCAGCAGACCAGACAGGATTCAGAACTTACTCAAGGTTTTTTTTGGTTCCAAAGGAAACAGGGGACTGGAGACCCATTTTGGATCTTAGCAGACTCAACCAATTTGTGAGAAAAGAGAAGTTCTGAATGGTCATGCTACAGTCCATACTCCCATTCTTGGGGAAGGACAATTGGATGTGCTCGATCGATCTCAAGGGTGCGTACTATCACATAAAGATGGCCAGACCATCCAGAGATCACCTGCATTTTCGGCTGGGAGCCAATCATTATCAGTTCTGAGCTCTGCCCTTTGGTCTCACTACAGCTCCCAGAGTGTTCACCAAGTGCATGGCAGTAGTCACGGCACACCTGAGGCATCTAGGATTCCAGGCGTTTCTGTATCTAGACGATTGACTCCTTACCTCCACCACCAGACATCAACTTCTTCAAGTGAGAGTGGCTACTCTGACACTCTGCGATCAGCTAGATATTGCAGTCAACTTCGAAAAGTCTGCCTTGTTGCCGTCACAGCATATTGATTTTATAGGGACAGAACTAGACATGTCAACCACCACTTTCCGCCTTCTGCCAGAAAGAATCTCTATTCTTTGCCAACATATGATGTTCCCAATATCAAAGGACAGAGCACCAGCAGCAGAGGTATTGAAAGTTCTAGGATTGGTGGCGGCAGCTATTCTAGCAATCCCATTACCAAGGATGCATATGAGAATCCTTCAATGGCTTCTATTCACGCAATGGTCTTACCAAGAACTTCCAATGAGTCACATGATCCTGATAACAAATTCCTGCAAGAAGGATCTTCAGTGGTGGTTGATGTCTCTTCATGTCACAATAGGACGTCCTTTCATGCTTCCCCCTCCAGTTGCCACTGTGACCACGGATGCTTCCCTGATAGGGTGGGGGGGGGGGGCTTTTTCAGGGAAAGACTGCCCAAAGCACATGGACAGATCAAGAATCACATCTGCATATCAATGTCCTGGAGTTGAGAGCAGTACTTCTAGCATTGCAATACTTTCAGGACTCTCTTCCTCTAGGGACAATTGCAATACAGACAGACAGCATGTCAGTGGTTTGGTATCTGAACAAACAAGTCGGGGCCAAGTCTTATCCCCTTTGCCAAGAAGCCCTCAGAGTATGGCAGTGGGCACTGTCATCCCAGTGCTTTCTGTTGGCAATGCACATCCCGGGCAAATCCAACGTCATAGCAGACAGACTGAGCAGAGCAATCTTATTGCTCCATGAATGGTCCCTCAAACAACAGATTGCGGACAAGATCTTCCACAAATGGGGCCAGCCTTCCTGCGACCTGCTCGCCAGTCACATCAGCAACAAATGCAGAAGTTATTTTGCCCTGATTCCCATGCCAGGTCACTCTCTGGGGGATGCTCTTGTCCAAGATTGGCCCCCGGGTCTCCTCTAAGCATTTCCACCAGTTCCCCTGATATCCAAGTTCTTACAGAAAGCAAAGTTGCTGGGACGGACAGTCATCCTTATAGCCCCTCATTGGCCTTGGCAGATTTGATTCTCATTTCTTTACCATCATATTGTGGAAGATCCATGGATCCTGGACCCAGTTTCGGACTTGTTGACACATCCATCAGGGGATCTTCACCCATCATTGCAGACACTGAAGCTAACCGCTTGGCTGCTCCAATTCCCCGCATAGCAAGGCTCTATAATTATATAATTTTTCCCATGACACTAGTCAGATTTTGTTGGCTTCCCATAAACCTTCCACCAGAAAATTGTATCATAGAAAGTGGAAGAGATTTTCCATTTGGGCTTCTTCCCACAACATTGACCCTTATCAAGCGTCATTGTCTTCTCTCTTACAATTCTTGACAGAAATCTTCAACAAAGGAGCAGTGGCTGCTACGGTGTGAGTACAATTAGCTTCTATATCTAATTTCCATCCAGGAATTGATGGATTGAATATTATGGCTCACCAATTGTCTAAGGCTTTTCTAAAAGGTTCTTTTCACATGAGGCCACCAGTGAAGATACCTTATTCCCCCTGGAATTTGAATTTTATGTTATCTCGTATCATTATTTATCCTTTTGAGCCTGCATCATCTTGTGAACTAAAATTCTTGTCATGGAAAACTATCTTCTTAGTAGCCATCACTTCAGCCCGTAGAGTTTCAGAACTCCAAGCCCTATCCATCAAGCCCCCTTATATGGTCTTCCATGCTGACAGAGTATCTCTCAGAACTAATCCATCCTTTCTGCCCAAAGTATGTTCTGAGGTTAACATTAATCAAGTCATTGAGTTGCCCGTTTTCTTCCCTAATCACAGCAACAAATTGGAATATATGTTGCACAAACTCGATGTTCATAGACAACTTAGATTTTATTTGGACAGAACCAAAGACATTAGGAAATCAGAGCAGCTCTTTGTGTCTTTTTCTGAGACCAGGAAAGGTATACCAGTTGCTAAAACAACTCTGACTAAGTGGCTGTCGGATTGTATCACCTATACATATGCTTGTCATAATATGCCCTTGTCTAGTAAGGTAAAGGCTCATTCGACCAGAGCAGTTTCTACCTCTTCAGCCTTTCAAGCCAAATTACCTTTGGACAATGTCTGTGCAGCAGCCACATGGTCTAAACCTCACACTTTTATAACTCATTACAAAGTGGATAAGGTCTCCAGGGACAGGGCTTCATTTGGTTCTACGGTTCTGAAGAGTGTACTTCCGTGAGTCACCCAAGATCAGAGTGCTAGGGACGCTACCCATTAGTGATGAATGAACAGCGAGATTGAACAACTTCACATAAAGAAGTTATGTACTCACCATAACGTTCCATGTGAGTTGTTCCATCTCGCCTTCATTCTCACGTCCCTCCCTTCTTCCCCCTCCTGGCTGACAGTTGACCTGGAGGCTGTCTTCATCCTGGTTTTTCAATATGTATTCATTCCTAGGCAGGAAGAGTACAGACTCAGAGCTATTCTAAGATCTTTTGCAGTATTTGAAAATTATAGAATTCTTTGTTTAAACATAAACATTTAACCAGTTATAATAACACTGTTGATACATTTTTAACATAAGCATCTGTGCATGTCAGTGCAATAGTCAAATGACAGAAAACCATCTACAAATCTGTAAGAGTCAGTGTGGTAGCCAAATGACAGAAAATCACTTACAAATCTGCACAAGTCAGTGTGACAGTCAAACAACAGAAAATGATTTACAAAACACCAGCCAACTATGCTGGCATGCACCACACACACACACACTGCCCCACTCTCCCTGGCACAGATGGCAACACCCACATCATCACAGGCCATATCAACAAGGACATGGATGACCTCCAAATGCTGGCCTCAACCCAGTTTGGCTTTGTTAAGGGTAAATCATGCTTATTAAACCTGGTAGACTTCTTTGAGAATGTCACCAAAGCCATGGATGAACTTAAGACAGTACCTCCAAACACTGGCCCCAACCCAGTTTGGCTTTGTTAAGGGTAGATCATGCTTATTAAACCCAGTAGACTTCTTTGAGAATGTCACCAAAGCCATGGACAAAGGTAAGACAGTGCAGACAGCCTATCTCGACCTTGCCAAGGCTTTTGACAAAATTCCCCACTCTGACACCATTGAAAAACTCTCCCAGATAGGGATTAACCCTTACATTACTATACGGGTAGCCAATTGTCTCACTGACAGAACACAGTCTGCCAAAATTGGTGACTCCACCTCCACCAGTGGAGTACTACAGGGGTCTGTGCTAGGCCCCTTACTGTTTGGGATCCATTTCTCAGAAGTTCAGACCAAGGTAGATGGCCTTTGGCTCACCAAGTTCACTGATGATTACAAACTGGGAGCAATTACTGTGTCCCCCAATGATGTTAACATATTACAAGAAGGGCTAACACAAACAAAGGATTGGTGACAAAGCCATGGTCAAAAACTAAATGCAAAAAATATCTATTATTATTCCCTTTGGCAAAACTGAATTCCTTACAAATTACAATATTGACAGCACCCCCCTGAATTCCAATCCAGTGGTGTGAGACTTGGTAACATAGGTTGATAGCAATCTGAACTTTGACCACCAAGTTTACACAGTGGTAAGGAAAGCCTTCTATGTAGTGCACCTCATCCAGGTCAAGGGATTTTATAACAACATGGTACTTGACACTCATCAGTCCACTAATAGAGTGTAATGCACCCTTCTGTATGTACTTCACCAGACATCTACAGCAGCTGAAGAAACCACAGAGGTTTCTCAGTAAGAAAATACAGGGACTTCAAACCATGACTTACATGGACAGGTTGAAAGCCCTGTCACTTTAGTCTGTATCTTATAGGCTGCTGAGAGGTCACTAGTGCCTGCCCTATAGGGCAATTTCCAACCCTGCTCTAAATGCTGCACATCTGCAAGTCAAATGGTACAAGAGTCTCTAGGGATTTCAACCTAACTTGTGACATTAACAGAACATGTTGGAGAGAAAGCTATGTCTCCCAGAGACCACTGCTTCTCTGGAATAGACTTCCTATTCATGTAAAACAGAGTTCCTCACTGACCCTATACAAATGCAACCTAGATAACTGTTTGGGAGACTGCAAATTTGCCCCTGGGGTGGTACCCATGTCCCTCATGGACAGGAGTAGCCAGTGTTGATCACAGACCTACTCTGTTCATAAATTCATTCTGCAAACTCTTCTAACAGTGACACTTCTTGTCTTACCTGCTTTATAGTTTTTTCTATTTGATACTTCAATGAAAGCATTCAATTTCTACCCTTCTTTTCCCTTGCTACCCTGTGTTTTTGTGGAAAGACTTTAGCTGTTGTTTATTTAGCTGCACAGTAATATATCCTATTTACATTTGTTATATCGCATAAATCTCTGTAGACAGCCCTAATTACTGTGTTTATTTGTTTTATCAAAAGTCTAACATTTTGGGTTTTATTGACTTTCTGTAGTCTGTTATTTCACTCATCTTAATATGTCTGTCCATCTCTATTAAATCAAGCAGCTCTTCTCTTGAGTCATTTTCCTCTAAAATGAGGGCATATTCTTTGCTCTCCATTTCCTGTGGGCATTTTATAGGTAGTTCCACAGCATCATCCTCTGCCACATTTTCTTTGGTTTCATCCTGTGTCATCCATTGCTCTTTCATATGGAAACTCAATGGACTATAACCCCACAGCATTGACTGTGTCAGAGTTGCTACAGTTTCCTGTTCCTCCCCTTGGTGTGCAACTCCAACTGAACATTTGTACTGGTTTCCTATGGAAGGCTCCAAAGTACCTTCATCTGGCAACCAATCAGATGTTTCCCACTCTACTGGCTTGCCTTAATTTGGGGATCTTTTGCTGTATCCTGCTGTGATGTTTTCTGAGTTCGATTTTCTAGACTAAATCCTTCACTTCGCAGGTAATACATAACCTCAGTTTCTATTTCTTTAACTTCTCCATTACAAATCCTCTTTTCTACTTTTCCTCTTTGATTTCTTATTTTTTGTATTGCAAAATTGTCCATGTCTGCATGCCTTTGCCTATATTTCACTTCAAATATCTTTGGTGCTGCTCTTTTTGTTTTGATTAGTTTTGCTTTCTCCTTTGCATAAATATCACAACATATTAAATCCCTTTTTCTTTCCAATGACCATATTTCTTCTTCACATGTCTCCTGGTCCTCCTGTTTATCCTTACTTTGGGGACTCATTCCATCATGCTGTGATGTAACCTGTTAAACTTTCTACACTAAATCTTTCACTTTGCAAGTGTTCCATAATGTCAGCTTCTATTTCGTTAACTTCTACTTTACTAATCTTTTGTTCTGCATTCCCTCTTTGTGTTCTTATTTTTTTTTTACTGTGGAATTTTCCGTATCTGGATGCCTTTGCCTGTATTTCTCTTTGAATATCTTTGAGGCTACCTTTTTTTGTTGATTCATTTGGCTTTCTCCTTTGCATAAATATTGCAACAGATCAGATCTCTCTTTCTTTCCCATGTCTATATTTCTTTTTTATGCCTTTCAAAAGTCTCTAGATTTTGTTCTTTATATTTTCTCACTTCCTCAGTTGCTTCTTTTTACAAAAGGGCCAATGTTTCTTGGTCTATATAATGTTTTTCATAAATTTGTTGTGTTAATAAACACAAATTTTTATTTGAAGCTTCTGACAGCTTTTCTTGTGGAAGTATTTTTCTTTCCTCTAATTTCTCTCTTAATCTTTTTGTATATCTACTGTCTAGAAATTCTGGGCTTCTTGCAAAATAGTAACAATACATAATTTCTTTCTTACCTTCAATAGTCCACTTTATGACTTTTCTTTGGCCTATCAGCTTTTGTGAGCTTTGTGGACTGTTGCTTCCTCTACAGTAGGGGGGCCAACCTCCCCCTGAGCCTGGCCTAGCCCCATTGTAGGAATGTTTTCCTGTCTTGAAGATTCTACACTGTCTTTTTTCTAGTCCTGGCATCAGTGCACCTACCAGGATTGGGCACTTTTTATTTTATCCTGGGTCCTGTGCACCCAGCTATCTTTTTTCATTGTTTAACCTAGTTCTGTCCATGAGACATGCTATATAAATACAGTCTATATATCAGTGTCGTCTTGGTGAGATTTTGTAAAAAACAAGCTCCGCCTCATGAAGGTAGTCATGAGGACTTGAGGATGAATTAAATTTCAGCAATACTACTTTCATTTGCTTGCTGACTCATCGTCTCTCCATTCAGACCGATATAATACAGCCATTAGCATTTACCTCACCAGACACCTGCAGCAGCTGGAGAGATCTCAGAGGTTTCTCACTAAGAAAATGCAGGGACTCGAAACCATGGCCTACATGGACAGGCTGAAAGCCCTGTAACTTTACTCTATCTTATAGGCTGGTGAGAGGTTTGTTGTGACTGGCTTATAGGGCAATCTCCAACCCTGCCCTAATGAAAATCACATCTGCAAGTCAAATGGCTCAAGAGTCACTTGCTCTATTAAAAACACATCTAATTGAATTCTTTACTTTTAATGGATTTTCACTTGATCGTCTGTAGAGTAACCCACATATCAGATGTTGGCCTTAGAGAAATTCCTGAATACTGTGGTATTGGATAAAGTAATAGTCTGGTTTCTTAAGTAGAAAATAGCATCCTAATGGTCTGATATGATCATGAAGAGGTAGACTTTGAGTATGGAGCAGGCAAGTGCTAAATTAGTAAGAAGAGGATCAAAAAGATTGAAACCTTTGGTCAAGGTACTATATGGTCATGAGAGATGGCCTTGATAAAATTTAGGAACTGCTGTGTATATTTGTTTTTGTTTGTATATGTTTGCCAGTTAATTAAGAGATATGTAGTTTAAGTTGGTTCCTATTGTAAGTCTGAGACCCTTAATTGCAAGTCACAGAATTACGTAAGTAAAAAACAAAACAAAACAAAAAAAAACAATGAAACCACAGAACAGCCAATGTTGAGAACTGCTGTTCTCCTTTAATGCTATTTTGCTTCCCTGCACCCCTGTACTGCCTTACTACTTTTATATACCAATTCTAAGATCACCATACCTTGGAAAAAGAGGATACTCTGAGTTACAGCAATCTCAGAGCTGGTATATTTACGTTCCTGTTATCACAAATTCAGTCTCACTGTTCTGGGACTTGTAGATATAATTTTGAGAATTTAAAATGGTCTATATTAGAACACCGAACATTTAAAATGTCGAGTGTTCTAATATCACTGAAAATATCGAAGAAACGGAAAACCGAATTCTTTCCTAGGGAAAGAATTTGGCTGTCCTTTTCTGTTGCTTCGGTATTTTCAGCGCTCTGTTGGAAAGTTACGGGTCGGGATCAGGTAAGTGTGGATTGAGTGCAGGTTAGATATGTGAGTGATTGTGTGGGCATGAGGTTTAGGGTAGGTTAGGTGAGTTAGGGTTAGGGCGTGGTTGAGGTAAGTGTGCGATAGTGACGGACCTTAGGGTTAGGGTTTGGGTTAAGGTAAGTGGATAGTTAGTGGTGTGTGTATAGTTTAGTGTAGGGTTAGGTGTAAGATTTTAGGTGTATGTGTGTGGATTGCTGTTTGTTTGGTGTGCTTGTGTTGTGCGTATGTGTTTTGGGACAGCAAATTTTTTCCCTAGGAAAAAATTCACTGTTCTGAACATTCGATGTTTGGTATTTTCGATTGGTAGGGTTCGATATTAGAACACTCGATATTTTGAATGTTCGGTGTTCTAATATAGACCCTTTAAAACTGTTACCGCAGAAGTTACTGAAGACAATTGTATTAGGCTCAATAGATAGGGACTTAAACAGGTTCAAGTACATATCATGGGCATCAGGGGACACAGAAGGGTTCTACAGTAGACAAAAGTATCATAATTAGACTTGTTTATATAAATCAGGATAGCCAAGAATTTAACCTTCTTGTCATGCTGAATTTGCTGTGATGTAATGGGATTGGGGATAAATGTGGTTATGCCCTAACCATAAGCAATTTGAACATGTGATAGGTGCTAAACCCAGGTGAAGAGGGAGTATTCTCTCTACACTGGAAACAAGTTTCAGTAATCACAAGATTTAAATGTACTCAAGGGTCAGTAGAGCTTCAAGGTCAGACATTTTCTTGTGTAGATTTCTAGTATTAAGCTGTGACAAGCTGACACAGCCCTGATTTACTCTGCTAAAACGTATTATGGGATCAGAAAATATATTATCCAAAACATATAATCTCTGTGTGGAGAAGTGAGAGCCATCTCTGGCAAAGCATACTGGGCTATTGAACATCACCTTCCATGCTGACACAGATTGGATCTGCTCAAATGACACCAGTTAGTCAGTTGTTATGTCAATTATCTTTTGCTAGAATTGTGGCACCATTCCTGATGAAGGCAGGTAGTGTTGAAGATTAGATTCCTTTCAGCCTCAGTCACATACAGTATGTGCTCAACCATTCCTCTCTTTCTCCCCCAGGTGGGGTATTTAACATCATTCACTGCCACATGGGCAATAACTAAGTCATATATGTATCTGGGCTGGAGGATTATATGAGCCCTATTCGCATCTTGAATCCTATCAACTGAGACACAGCTAGCTATTACACGGTTTACTATCACAATTTCGCCGTGCAATTGCATGGCTATGAAGTATTCGAACAACATATGTTCGAATACTTCATAGTTCGGCAGGTTATATGAGTGAACGTTATTATTGCGAATGGACTGTGCATTCGCAATTATAACGTTCGCGCATGTAAGGGGATAGTGGTACAGTGCGGTTGGGGAAATACATCCCTTTCCTCACTGTAGTGCGATCTCGGAGTTGGAATATTAAGTTAGGGGGGTGCAGGGGGCTTGCCCCCCTGCATAAATGTGAGTTTAGGCTAGTTAGGTGGGGAGTTAAGGGAAGGGTGGGAGTGGTGTGAATTGTCAAAAGCTGTTTTCGACATTAGGCACATATGGAAATGTGTACTTTCGGCGAAATACTTTGCTAATACGTACACATTTTATTTTAACTTTCAACATTTTGATAGTAAACCTATTACACTGTCCTTGTTCTGCCTGGTGAGTGGTACAACTGTTTGCCATACCAATAACTAGGGCATTGCCATGGGTAAGAATATTCACTGGTAGCACTAAGATCATAGACATGCAGCTTGGGTGGCTGGTGTTTATGGAAGAGATAGTGAATGCAGGTGTAGTACAACAGTTAAGGTGTGAGCACATGGCTGACGTTTACATCTATTAGTGTGCTGCCTAGCTTTGGAGAGGATTTCTTAAGTACCTCAGCATTCATGCACTTAGTGTTAAAGATGGATTACAGTGGGGTAGAAGCACACTGTATCCTAACAACTGTGGTTTGTGAAAGGTTTGTCTCTATTTTAAACAAATATTTATGTCTCTCACAGGTGGAATCTGTATTTGGCAGCAGTAGGGCCATGTCAGTAAACATGAAGCAGTTTCTGCACTGCCACAGATTTAATAGTGCTAGCCAACTGGGAAAAGATGAAGCAATGGAACAGTGTGGTGTCATGGTAACAGACATACAGGTAGAGTTAGACAGAAAGAAGATTTATATTATATTGCCAGTGATATATTATGTAAGACCCAATGCAAATAAAACTATTAGTGCAATACATGATGAAGACAGTGCTAGAGAAGACACTGTACAAGAAGCAGAAGGGGCACACCAAGAGTGGATAAGACACAGTGTAGTCAGGGAAGCCACAATAGTGCTGGATAAACAACAACATACTATATGTTAATGTGAATAGGAACACAGTGCTGACTTGGATTCCACATGTTAATGTGGATAGGGACACCGTGCTGACTTGGATGCCACATGTTAATGTGGATAGGGACACCGTGCTGACTTGGATTCCGCATGTTAATGTGGATAGGGACACCATGCTGACTTGGATGCCACATGTTAATGTGAATAGGAACACAGTGCTGACTTGGATTCCACATGTTAATGTGGATAGGGACACCATGCTGACTTGGATGCCACATGTTAATGTGGATAGGGACACCGTGCTGACTTGGATTCCGCATGTTAATGTGGATAGGGACACCATGCTGACTTGGATGCCATATGTTAATGTGGATAGGGACACCGTGCTGACTTGGATTCCACATGTTAATGTGGATAGGGACACCATGCTGACTTGGATTCCACATGCTAATGTGGGTAGGGACACAGTGCTGACTTGGATACCACATGTTAATGTGGATAGGGACACTGTGCTGACTTGGATTCCACATGTTAATGTGGTAAGAGACACCATGCTGACTTGGATTCCACTTGTTAATGTGGATAGGGACACAGTGCTGACTTCGATGCCACATATTAATGTGGATAGGGACACCGTGCTGACTTGGATTCCACATGTTAATGTGGATAGGGACACTGTGCTGACTTGGATGCCACATGTTAATGTGGATAAGGACACCGTGCTGACTTGGATGCCACATGTTAATGTGGATAAGGACACAGTGTTGACTTGGATGCCATGTGTTAATGTGGATAGGGATACAGTACTGATTTGCATGTCACATGGTAATGTGGATAGGGACACCGTGCTGACTTGGATGCCACATGTTAATGTGGATAGGGACACTGTGCTGACTTGGATTCCACATATTAATGTGGATAGGGACACAGTGCTGACTTGGATGCCTCATGTTAATGTGGATAGGGACACTGTGCTGACTTGGATTCCACATGTTAATGTGGATAGGGACACCGTGCTGACTTGGATGCCACATGTTAATGTGGATAAGGACACCGTTCTGACTTGGATGCCACATGTTAATGTGGATATGGACACAGTGTGACTTGGATGCCATGTGTTAATGTAGATAGGGATACAGTACTGACTTACATGTCACATGGTAATGTAGATAGGGACACAGTGCTGACTTGGATTCCACATGTTAGTGTGTATAGGGACACAGTGCTGACTTGGATGCCGCATGTTAATGTGGATAGGGACACAGTGCTGACTTCAATGTCACATGTTAATGTAGATAGGGAAACTGTGCTGACTTGGATTCCACATGTTAATGTGGATCGGGACACAGTGCTGACTTGGATGCCACATGTTAATATGGATAAGGACACCATGCTGACTTGGATTCCACATGTTAATGTGGATAGGAATACAGTGCTGACTTGGATGTTGCATGTTAATATGGATAGGGACACCGTGCTGACTTGGATTCAACATGTTAATATGGATAGGGACACAGTGCTGACGTGGATGCTGCAAGTTAATGTAGATAGGGACACCATGCTGACTTGGATTCCACATGTTAATGTGGATAGGGACATAGTGCTGACTTGGATTCCACATGTTAATGTGGATAGGGACACAGTGCTGACTTCGATGCCACATATTAATGTGGATAGGGACACAGTGCTGACTTTGATTCTACATGTTAATGTGGATAGGGACACCATGCTGACTTGGATTCCACATGTTAATGTGGATAGGGACACCATGATGACTTGGATGCCACATGTTAATGTGGATAGAGACACAGTGCTGACTTCGATGCCATATGTTAATGTGGATAGGGACACCAGTGCTGACTTGGATGCCACATGTTAATGTGGATAGGGACACCATGCTCACTTGGATGCCACATATTAATGTGGATAGGGACACCGTGCTGACTTGGATTCCATATGTTAATGTGGATAGGTACACCATGCTAACTTGGATGCCACATGTTAATATGGATAGGGGCACCATGCTAACTTGGATTCCACATGTTAATGTGGATAGGGACACCATGCTGACTTGGATGCCGCATGTTAATATGGATAGGGACACCATGCTGACTTGGATTCCATTTGTTAATGTGGATAGGGACACAGTGCTGACTTGGATGCTGCATGTTAATGTGGATAGGGACACCGTGCTGATTTGGATTCCACATGTTAATGTGGATGAGGACACAGTGCTGACTTCCACATGTTAATGTGGATAGGGACATCATGCTGACTTGGATGCCACATGTTAATGTGGATAGGGACACTGTGCTGACTTCGATGCCATATGTTAATGTGGATAGGGACACCAGTGCTGACTTGGATGCCACATGTTAATGTGGATAGGGACACCATGTGACTTAGATGCCACATGTTAATGTGGATAGGGACACAGTGTTGATTTGGATGCCATGTGTTAATGTGGATTGGGACACAGTACTGACTTACATGCAACATGGTAATGTGGATAGGGGCACAGTGCTGACTTGGATTCCACATGTTAATTTGGATAGTGACACCATGCTGACTTGGATGCCACATGTTAATGTAGATAGGGTCACCGTGCTGACTTGGATTCACTGAGTAGTGCTGACTAGGATGCCTCATGTAAATGTGGATAGGGACACAGTGTTGACTTGGATCCCTCATGTTAATATGGATAGGGACACCATGCTGACTTGGATTCCACATGTTAATGTGGATAGGGACACAGTGCTGACTTGGATGATGCATGCTAATGTGGATAGGGACACCGTGCTGACTTGGATTCCACATGTTAATGTGGATAGGGACACAGTGCTGACTTAGATGCCATGTGTTATTGGGGATAGGGACACAGTACTGACTTGCATGCCACATGGTAATGTGGGTAGGGACACAGTGCTGACTTGGATGCCACATGTTAGGAAGGTGTAGATGTGTAATTTTATATAGCAGAGAGAGTCCACAATATCAGCACTGGTGCCAAAAATATGCAAGTTTAGAAAACTGCACAATGCAGTATACTGATGCAGATAAGCATATAGTGCTGGCACAGATGCCATAAGTAATGCAGACTTAAAACACATGGCACTGTTTACCATAGCAGCTCAACAATGCATGCTTGGGGCTACATGCAAGCAGGGTTGGAAAACATAATAAATAAAATGCAGATACAGAATACAAAATAAGAATAATGTGGTGAAGATGGTAATGTGGATAAAGATTATAGTGCTGGTATGGATGCTCCAGTTAAAGCAGGTTCATGCAATAATACAAAGCTGTGGCTAGGGTGGGGTGAAGCATACAGCTGACACAGGAACAAGCTGTTAGGGGTGTGATCAGAACAGCTGGAAATATGCTGCCTGGTTCCTCTAAATCAGCATAATTACCAAACATCATTTAAGTAGCAGAGCTGAATATCTCAGCTGCTTAAATGATTTAAAGGACTGCCTGCTTTTTGTGTTAATAAGTAGCTACCATAGCTTTTTGCTATAGTTTCTGTAGAATAGATAGATTGTAAAGTGTTATGTGTCAACATAGTATCTCATTCCTCTTTGCTTTATGTAATCTTGTTTTTTTCTTCAAAGCTCAGTTCATGTTTCACCCTTTTAAATCTTGCCAGCAGTTGGCAAAGTCTGCATTACTCGCAGTCATTGATTATTGGTAAATGTTCCTTCCACTTCAACTTGTATTACATGTGGATGCATCACTGTGTTCGATGAGTGGAGGACAATATGGTGCGCATGTTGCTGGTTTCAGAACTGTTTGGACATCAGGAAGGTTATTTAAGTGTCCAGTAACTCTGAGACAGAGATGTAGGTAGGGAGTTGTTCAGAACTGTGCATTTTTTATGGTATGAATATTAAAAGAGGGTAAACCACAAAAGTGACCCATTTGTGCAATGAATGCAGTGACTCGGGCTCAGAAATGGTTTTGGGTCAAGGGTGGTCAATGTTACTCTAGGCTTTAGTAATTCTATTGATTGCACTTGAAGGTGGTAGGTGGACTGACGTCATTCATCCACTGGTTGTCAGAAGCTAAGAAACTTTATGTGCAGTTTGTGTAGCTGTAAGGGAAGAGAGGAAGGCTAAGCACTCTATGTCACATTTAAGGTTAACAAGTGCAATATGGTAACTAAACAGCTGCTATTCACTAGTCTCTATTTATTCTCTATCTTAACAGTGTAGGGGTTTGGTGGTGGGCGTTTATCATAGATGGCCTTAGACATAGGCCATCTAGGTGGATGCCTAGGGCACTGCTTTAATAGGGGCACTCTTTTAGTATTTATTTGGTGTAGGTAGACCAGGATGGGGGCACTGGCTGGTGTGGTGGGAGGTGCCATGGAGCCCTTTTGCCTAGGACACCAATTGACTTAAGGCCACTCCTGGCATTTATTCATTATTTGTAACCGGATAATGGTTATTGAATGTGTTTATGTAATATGAACTACCTCTTACATATCATACGTCTTATTTTCTTTCTTATGTTATTCTTTGATACAGCTGTGTCGACATTATTTGCACTGTATTTCTCTTGTGAGCTGACATCTGTAATTTCATTTAGGCTGCACTTGTGTGGTCCTAAATGACAATAAAGTTTCTTTGAATCTTTGAATGTACCACACTGACACAGAAAAACGAGGAAAAAACTGAGGGTGAGGTACTTACTGCACAGAGACTGTGAAGTGATGACAGGCTACCAGTGATAACACGTCTTTGCTGCAACTCCTCTCTGAGTGTTTGTCTAGTAGAAGTCATCTGCTAGAGAAAACCTGCCACACCTGTCTGGTTCCGAATCTAGTGCAGGTCACCTACTACTAGAAAAAATCTGCTATACCTCTCTGATTACCAGCCTAGTGCAGTTCACCTATTAGAGAAAAACACCCAATAAAATACAGAGTTATAGACAGGGCAGATGACTTAGGTGTTGTGGGGACACTATTGTTTCTGGCTTTGGTTTAATGATAGATTCTTAGACAAGTGAGGCAGGAGTTACAAGGAGGAAGTCTAAAACATAAAAAGTATTAAAAAGGAGGAAGGCGCCTCTCCAAGAAAATGGATATCATTTTCAGCAAGCTTTTAGGCAATTATAGCCTGCAGAATAAAAGCCATCTATAATTTGAAGACTCAGACTTCTGGAATGAAAACAGCAGGTTTTTTTGATGTATGGGTCTTCTATGTCATATCATAAATAATATAATATTCACATTTTGTGTGTACAAGGTGACTGTTTTTTTTATTTTTTGCTCATACATGAAGTTTTGCCATTGCTGAAACTGTAATAAACATGTCATGTTAAAAAGGTGCAAGGAATGGCTCAACAAAATGAAAAATAAATTGCATTCAAACTACATACCTCTCAACCTCTTAGCTCAAGAAATCTGGACAAAGCCTGACATAATGGGGGGGGGGGGGGGGCTAAGGTCCAAAAAATAGGGACAGATTTAAAATATTGCTCGTATAGACTTAGAAAGTTGATAGAATAACAGGATTTGTGTTAGCATGGATTTTCTAAAGGATATGAAGTCTGAAACTCAAAACATGTAATTATTTAATTACTTTAATCCTTAGATCATCCCAGTGATTTGTCTAAAAACACATGAAAACCAAAAAAGAAAGGTAGATACGCCAAGGCAATCAAAGCAAACCAGATAGAAGTCAAGGCATAAAAAATAAATCCCAAGGTGAAAGTAAAAATGCTTTATTCGATTCAGTAAGCGCTTTCACGTCTCTAAGGACGCTTCATCAGACTTGAAATAAAACACTTAAAATCAAGGCTGCTTAAAATATTACTGTTACACCTATAAAAAGCTAGATATCTAGCACATGATCACTAAAAACAATACCACTGGTGCTCAAGTTAATTCAAAACAGAAAAAACATCACATACAACAAATAATTAACCTTTTCATATTAAAAGATCATACCTCAAATATTAATATACAAACAAATAAAAAAACATTTTTATCAGATAAAAAAATCAAGATACATATTCCCTTACAGTCACATATAACTAGTTGACAAACATCCTATAAATAAATAAATAAATAAATAAATACAATTAATGTCTAAATGGCCTATCTGCTAGAAAAGGTTTCAGTGAAAGCTTGTCATTAAGACCATGTCCTTTATCAGCTGCTAACTTAAGGATCCATTTAGCTTCTTCCTTTTCGGTGCTATTATTGATGTTCCCTAGCCTTTCAGTGGTGTACATGTCCTAAAACCATAAATCTAAAGGTATGTGTTGTATCAAGCTGTAAAACATGATTAGCTAAGGCATTACTCTCATTCTCTCTATGGATAGCATAGACATGTTCCCTAATTCTTTCTCTCAACGTTCTATTGCTCTTACCAACATAGAAGCATTGGCATTTTATGCACAGAGCAAGGTAAACCACATTTCTAGACTTACAATCTGCATAGTGGTTAAACTCATACCTAGCACCAGTGTCTGGATGTTCAAAAACATTGGAATTCATAATAAAACCACATTGATTACAATTATGGCAATCATATGTTCCCTTTCTTTGAGAGGTGATCCTGTTTCTCCCTTTCTTTTCATAACAAAGCATCCTTTTTAACGACTTGGCATCCTTATAACTAATACTAGGATTAGTGCCTACCAGGTCTTTAATGCTCTCATCTAATTGTAAAATTCCCCAATGCTTTTTAATAACATCTACAACAGAACTGTTGTTATTAGTATAGGGAATAACTATTCTTCTCCTATCATCTCTGTTCCTAGTACGTTGCTCATGTACTGGATTGCTTCTTTTGATATAGGGTAGTCCTACTTGTTCACGTTCAACTTCATGTAACGTTATAAGATCTTTCCTATGGTAGCCTCTATCCATAAACTCCTGTTCCATCCCTATAACAGCATCAGAAAACACAGAATCATTACTTATCAGATGAGAATGGCGTATTGCTTGATTTTTAACAACATTTTTGTGTATATGCGGTGGATGCATACTATCTCTATGTAGGAGGTTTCCTGTATATCTCTGTAACCAGAGTCTCATTTTCCTTCTACAGCATGACATCCAAAAATTCAATACTAGTCTGTGAGCTCGTACTAGTCAATGTCAAGAAGGTCGTCGTTCCAGTTATATAAGTAACAAATTCTTCCAAACTTTCCAAATCCCCTCCCCAAATCAAAAAAAACATCATCCACAAGCCGTCTATAGTATTTGATAAACTTAGAGTATATCATATGTTCTAATATGTAAGTAGCAGATTAATACCTGATGGAGTTGTAGAACCAAGGACTGTTGATTTTACACGAATGTTATCTATGGATGGGAATCCATTGTTGAGATTATCATATGCTGAATTAGCGAAAGCTGCTTTGGCACATAAAGATACAAATTTACACGTTGATGCCTTACAGTCAATGAGGAGATTAGAAGATATCCTGAGCAAAATCAAGAATCCCCAATGGCAGGAAAGACATATGGAGGCTTGTGTGAAGTTTAAAATTGTTCCTAGAGGGCTTCGAATATTAAAAATGCCAACTTTTGGGTCAGCCTATCCTGAGCTGCTGTCTAAATGGCAACAGCTGAATTTAGAAACAAGCTATGGGTACATGAAGCTTCTTATTGAACAGTACAATACTGTAGAAGAAGAGCTTCAGAAAGAGCTCTAGCCTTAGAGAAACGGCTGACTTCTATTCTTACTGATATACAGAGAGAGGACTTTCTTGCTGACATAGGGACTACTCTAAAAGCATTGGAAAATAAACTGTTATTGACAAAGAAAAAGAAACTGGAGAGAGACTGTTCGGATTTCTCCAGAGAGAATGTATTTTCTTGGCCGAGGGAGTCCACTCAACCAACTTACGCTGAGACCATCACCAGCACAGTAACGCAATCTACTGAGTGTACAGATCATTTAGTTCCCCCTATTTCTGGGAATATGGTTCCGCCTCCTTCCAGCACAGCAGATAAGGAACCGCGTTTTGAAACGCACTCCCTTTTGACTACTACAGCTGCTGTTTCCAACTCTGAAGCTATTGGAGTGCAAGTGGTACGGCGAAGAACTGTTCAGGCAACAGGGCAGTGTTCCGTTTCAGGAGAGCATGAGGCGACTACTCTCCATTTTCCGCTCCCTTATCGAACGGCCAACAAACAGACGTGGAGTCCACAGTACAAGGGGAGAAAGAGGAAGATATCTGGAGGTCAGTTCGAGTTCCAGAGGAAAACTTTGAAACCTGTACAAAGGACTTAATCATTAACTTGACACAGTATGTGTTATCTGAAAATGAAAGATCTGTTTTAAATAGGGGTTTGTCATTTATTCCTTCACAAGGAGTAGATGTAAGTAGTCTAATAGTAGACATTAAATATTTTACTAGGAATGTTGCACTGGGAATACAGTTTGGTAAAAGTGATGTGAGTAATACTAATGTTCCTTCATTTAGGAAACCGTCAGTATATACACCCCTTTTGCATCCATTACTGGAAAGTTTTGAAAAAGCTTGTACAAATGATTTTTTGATACTTTTTGAAAATAATAGGACAAAACCTGAATTTTTTAATTTAACCAAAGATGAGAAACTAGCTTTAAGTAGATTACAAAATAATACTGATGTAATAATAAGACCAGCTTATAAAGGGGGTGCTACAGTGCTATTAGATAAGAAATATTATGACAATACAATGGATGATATGCTATCAGATAGCACTACCTATATGAAGCTCAATATGTCTGATCTGCATAAATTGATTAAAACAGTACATGCTGATTTATATAGTTTCATAGTTTAGTACTAGACTATCTGCCCTGGGGCATTTGTAAGCCTAGCCATAGTGATGTGGCTTTCGCCACCCCATGAAATGGTACAAAAATGCACAGAATAGATTTAGAATACTGTGCCTCTGTCTAGTAGTGACACAGTGAATGTCCCCTTATATAATAGAATTAGTTTACTGTGCCCCTGTCTAGTAGTGACACCGATGTGACCCCTGGGGTAAACTTACAATCTCCCATCCACTCATCAAGATTTCTCTTGAAGAGAGTTAGTGAGGGGCTCTGCCTAACATGAACTGGGATTCTGTTCCAGAGCATGGGAAGCCTCTGGGTTATGAATCTATCCCTCCAGCATGTCCTATTCATACTTGTGCCTAGGTTTAAGTCTTTAGCTCTCGTGGTTCTGATGGATTTGGATTTTTTGAGGTGGAGCATGTCCATCAGTTCCTGATTGGACATGGCCTTGTATGTCAGGTACAGATCACCTCTGAGCAGGCGGTATGCTACTGAATAGAGCTGGAGTTTCTTTAGTCTGGCAGAATAAGACATATGTTGGAGACCCTTGATCCTCTTGGTGAGGTACTTTTGTGGTCTCTCCAGCTGTTGCAAATACCGGGTGAGGTACATACCAAATGGGGCATTGTACTCAATCATGGGTCTGATGAGGGAGGAGTATAGGGGTACAATGACTTCCTTGGATCTGGATGTGAATCCCTTCGTGATAAGGTGTGCAAGGTAGAATGTCTTTCTAACCACTTTGGCAACATGGGTGTCAAATGAGAGGTCGCTGTCGACTTGGGTCCCTAGGTCTCTGATTACTTTTTCCGTACTCAGTGGGTTGCTGTCTATGTGATAATTTGTGGGTACTTTGTTTTTCCCAAAGGGGATGACTATACATTTTTTGGCATTTAGTTTAAGGCCATTACTCCGGCACCAGTTGTCCGTTTCTGTGAGGCCTTTTTGTAGGATGTATGTGTCTGCTGGTGTATCAACTATGGCGCCTAGTTTGCAGTCATCTGCGAACTTTGTCAGCCACAACCCTCCGATGTTTGCTTTAACATCTGAGAAATAAATGCCGAACAAGAGGGGTCCCAGGACAGATCCCTGTGGGACACCACTTGTGACTGGCTTTGAGTCTGACATTGCTCCAGCGATTTTAACTTTATGGGTTCTGTCCTTTAGCCAGTTTGCAACCCATCTAGTGACATAAGGGTTTACATTTAAGCTGTTGAGCTTATCTATGATGCCTGAGTGGGGTATTGTGTCGAAGGCCTTAACCAAGTCCAGGTAGGCTGTATGGACTGCTTTGCCCTCATCAATGGCTTTAGTGACTGCTTCGAAAAAGTCAACCAGGTTCAAAAGGTAGGATCTGCCCTTTACAAAGCCGAACTGGGTGGGATCAAGTGTCTGTAGGTCCCCAATGTCTCTGTTTATGAGTTCCATAATGATTCTTTCCAGCTTTGCAGACCAGGCTGGTTAAGCTTATGGGGCGGTAGTTCCCAGGATCTGTAGAGGTGCCCCCTTTGTGGAGTGGGACCACTGTTGCTGTACACCAGTGTTCAGGTACATATCCTGTAGTAAGGCTAAGGTTAAATAGCATTTTTTTGTGCGGGTTTAGCTCCTCTTGGAGTTCACGTAGCACGTAACCCGGGATACCGTCAGGTCCCATTGATGCTGTGTTTTTAGCTTTGCTGAGGGCGGCTCTCACCTGGACATCTGAGATGACAGGGAGATTACATTCAGCTGGGATAAGTATTTCTTCTTTTGGGGGTGAGGGATGGGAGAAATTTGCACTGAACCTGTCAGCCAGAATGTTGGCAATATCTGTGGGTTCAGTGTATTTTTTGTTGTTGTGAACTAACTCTGAGCATATCTAAGGGTTTCCGCCCAGGTTTCTAACATAGCTGAAGAAGGCTTTGTGGTTATCTTTAGTGTCCTTAGCGATTTTTCTCTCAAAGTTGGCCTTGGATGTTTTTATGAGAGAACGTAGTTTTCTGCTAGTGTTGATCAGAGATGTCTTCCCTTTATGGGATTTTGCTCTGTCGTGCAGTAGCTTCCTTCTTTTGTTATAGAATTTGTTAATGGCTGAGGTCCACCAGACAGGACGCTTGCCTTTGGTGGAGAGGGACTTGGATTTATTTGGGATTGCATGATCCATGACATGTTAATGTATGATATTATTGATGATAATTTATATAGGTATTTTTTAACTGAGAAACCTTTAGTACCTATGTTTAGAGGTCTCCCCAAAATACATAAGGCCATGGATAAACCCCCACTGAGACCGATAGTTTCAGGTAAAGGTTGGTTAACAGAGAGTATGTTGATTTATTTGGAGAAATTATTAAGACCAATAGCAAACTTCACAGATTAAATTTTACAAGACACACAACAATTTTTGGAAACGTTAGCACACTATAATGTTGATAGTAGGCTTAAAGATTCAGATTATATGGTGACACTAGATGTAACATCTTTATTCACAAGTATACTGAATGATGTAGGTATAGATTTCTTGAGATTGTATTTGCTACGTAAAGGTTTAAATAACAACCAGATTATGAGGATCAGTATGCTGCTAGAATTAGTTTTAAACAATAATGTATTCACCTTTAATAGTAGCTACTATCTTCAGACAAGAGGTGTAGCAATGGGCACCTCATGTGCCAACTCTTATGCTAATCTAGTGTGAGCATATTGGGAGGTTACTTACATATTAGAACATATGATATACTCTAAGTTTATCAAATACTATAGACTGTTTGTGGATGATGTTTTTTTGATTTGGGGAGGGGATTTGGAAAGTAAATGGAACGACGACCTTCTTGACGTTGACTAGTACGAGCTCACAGACTAGTATTGAATTTTTGGATGTCATGCTGTAGAAGGAAAATGAGAGTCCGGTTACAGAGATATACAGGAAACCTCCTACATAGAGATAGTATGCATCCACCGCATATACACAAAAATGTTAAAAATCAAGCAATATGCCATTCTCGTCTGATAAGTAATGATTCTGTGTTTTCTGATGCTGTTATAGGGATGGAACAGGAGTTTATGGATAGAGGCTACCATAGGAAAGATCTTATAACGTTACATGAAGTTGAACGTGAACAAGTAGGACTACCCTATATCAAAAGAAGCAATCCAGTACATGAGCAACGTACTAGGAACAGAGATGATAGGAGAAGAATAGTTATTCCCTATACTAATAACAACAGTTCTGTTGTAGATGTTATTAAAAAGCATTGGGGAATTTTACAATTAGATGAGAACATTAAAGACCTGGTAGGCACTAATCCTAGTATTAGTTATAAGGATACCAAGTCGTTAAAAAGGATGCTTTGTTATGAAAAGAAAGGGAGAAACAGGATCACCTCTCAAAGAAAGGGAACATATGCTTGCCATAATTGTAATCAATGTGGTTTTATTATGAATTCCAATGTTTTTGAACATCCGGACACTGGTGCTAGGTATGAGTTTAACCACTATGCAGATTGTAAGTCTAGAAATGTGGTTTACCTTGCTCTGTGCATAAAATGCCAATGCTTCTATGTTGGTAAGAGCAATAGAACGTTGAGAGAAAGAATTAGGGAACATGTCTATGGTATCCATAGAGAGAATGAGAGTAATGCCTTAGCTAATCATGTTTTACAGCTTGATACAACACATACCTTTAGATTTATGGTTTTAGGACATGTACACCACTGAAAGGCTAGGGAACATCAATAATAGCACCGAAAAGGAAGAAGCTAAATGGATCCTTAAGTTAGCAGCTGATAAAGGACATGGTCTTAATGACAAGCTTTCACTGAAACCTTTTCTAGCAGATAGGCCATTTAGACATTAATTGTATTTATTTATTTATTTATTTATTTATTTATAGGATGTTTGTCAACTAGTTATATTTGACTGTAAGGGAATAGGTATCTTGATTTTTTATCTGATAAAAATGTTTTTTATATTTTTGTATATTAATATTTGAGGTATGATCTTTTAATATGAAAAGGTTAATTATTTGTTGTATGTGATGTATTTTCTGTTTTGAATTAAACTGAGCACCAATGATATTGTTTTTAGTGATCATGTGCTAGATATCTAGATTTTTATAGGTGTAACAGTAATATTTTAAGCAGCTTTGATTTTAAGTGTTTTATTTCAAGTCTGATGAAGCGTCCTTAGAGACGTGAAAGTGCTTACTGAATCGAATAAAGGATTTTTACTTTCACCTTGGGATTTATTTTTTTATGCCTTGACTTCTATCTGGTTTGCTCTGATTGCCGTGGCATATCTACCTTTCTTTTTTGGTTTTCATACAGTTTTTTGTGAGGTGGTACCTTACCCTGTAGTTGTGTTCTTTGTTCAGGCTGTCTAAAAACACAGTTTTTATGAGGAACAGACCAAAAATACGAGGCAAAAATCTAGACATTCTGCGAAAATCTGTACAGTCGAGAGGTAAAGTGAGTGACCTAGTGCCTTAAACTGTGTTGAATTTCTAAACTGTATTTTCCAGTATCATGGAGTCATGCTTAACTCAAAACAGTCATTTGCTGCCATCAGGTGGTTCCTTTGTGAAATTCCATCTAGCTTTGTAATTGGCCTGAAAGGCAGACATTTATTTTGCAGCTGAGACTCACTTGTGCTCCAGTCGAGTGAGAACAACTTTAAAAAATTTTTGCTCGCATTATATTTAAATATGCTTGTCTATTAAAAGAACATAGATGCTTGCACATAAAGAACTTAGTTAGACTGATGGTAGGAAGTGTAATTTTGATGTAGTTATCAATCACTTTCTAAATTACTTTCATTGCTGAGCTGTGTAAATCACAAGTTGTAGAATTTTAATGAGTATGTATATTGCTTCCTAAAGTCCTGTGTACATTTATTTTGAGGACATCAATATTTTCATAGCCAGCAGGGGATTATGATGTCTGTGTTTCTCATGAATTTTGTATTTTTTCCATTAAGTTTTATTTTATCGATTTGTTGAATGGATACATAGACTAATTCAGTGGAGTGTAAGGTGCAGCTTGATCCATAAAGGTGTCACAGTGGCATGTAGTTGGACAGCATACATCAAACAATTGTGCTGCAGCAGCATTCATTAAAACACTGGTTGCAAAGCATTATCAAGTACAGGATAAAGACAAACCTAGCAGCTTTGCATAATTTACAGAGATGCTGATGTTTGGTACATAAAGGTTATATTATGAAGAGAAACTACAGGTGTGCAAGTGTGCGCGCACACACACACACACACACACACACACACACACACACACACACACACACACACACACACACACACACACACACACACACACACACACACACACACACACACACACACACACACACACACACACACACACACACAGAAGCTTGGTAACATAGTGCTTAAGTTTTCTGCCTTTTAGCTTCAAGTATGGGATTTGGTCCTGATCTGACCTTTGATTACGGTGTGCAGTTCATTTTCTGTCTGTGTTTGTATGCATTTTAATCTAGGTGGTTTGATTTTCTCTCAAAAACATGTAGATTGAATTGCTGTGCTAACTGTCCACATTTATTACAATTACTGTTAAGGGTTCATAGGTCAGTACTAGGCTAGCTTGCCCTTGTCTGCTATTTTTAAGACTGGCCAGTTTTAACTTTTTCTGCTCGATTTAACCTATCCCATTTGGTTACAAATTGGCCTTACCCATCTCATGGTTGCTAATTAATATTACCGTAATGTGAATAACTGGGATCATACCATAGATTATTTGTGGGGATGTTGGCATAATTCTGGCACAGTGATTAATCAATGTAGTTTTAAGTACAGGTGCCAGAAAGCAGCTAGAAATGGAAGGCCATGCTGATAGTATGGGACCTTTTGATGTCACTGTAGAAGGATGGGTGAATTCCATTGAAAGAAAAATGTTTACTGTGAGGTTAATAACACTGCACATATCCAGAAGGTTCAGCATTACTCATTGCAATTGGCAGCAAAATTAATTGCTTGTTTAGCAGCTTATTGACATCACTAAAGCCAAAACAAACGCATTTTGTAGAGTGTAGAGACTTCACAAAGCAATTTGAATGCAATATTGCTAGGAACTGTAGAATGCCTGGCTTTTTTAGTGGGAACCATGAACATATGAGAATGTGTTTTGTTATATGGCAGTACTTCTCAGACTAGCAGAACATTGTTGAGAGAGTGACCGGCTGAGGTAATGAGTACCACACTTAAGCATGGCATGTTTGTTAAAGGTGTATAGAAATGGTTACTGCCAACAAAGGTGCCAAACATTGTGGTGCCCCTGGAAACAATGGCATGAAATGCTACTAAGCTGTAATGGGGTATAGCTGAGTGCAGTATTAATAAGATAACAAGTAAATGTATTAATAAGCAAGCATATTTTCTTTGTGAAAAGATGACACGTAATAACACTGATGGTTGGTTGGTCAGCATGCACTCTAAACACTTGCGGACAAATGTACCAAAATCACATTTTTAAAAGCTGAAACATTATCTTTTCTCAGTGGAATGACTTTGAAAGCCACTTCTAAGATTCAGTTCAATCACTTTTGTCATAGGGGCTACAATAACATTATTTTTAATGTTTACTGAGAGGTCACAACTGTTTCAAGGAATGATTTGCTCATTATGATAGCAGTACTAAGTTATTAAGGGGAAAATAGACTTGATATTTTAGTACATTTTGTAGAAATACTAACAAAAATTCATAATATTATTTCCAAGTACTGGTTTGCTTTGTCATAGGTAGGTTTTATGTGTTCAGTTTTATCTGAATGGCAAGTCTTTACTTACAGAAGGTATTGATTGGGAAGTCTATATGTGTGGATCTTTTTGCACTGGAAACACCTCCAGGACATTCAGATATGAAACAGTGGAAGATATGAGTGACCAAAGGGGTCACTGATTGACTGATATCCTATATAAGCATACTAGGTCACATCCAAATGCTGTTTTTACATTTACGGAATTATTTAAGATAATGCCACATGGACCAAATACGTTGTACTGGAGCTCTGCTCTTATTTATTTTTATTATTTATTTGGTTTACAGTTTGTTTACCAGGATAGTCCATTGGTCCTAGAAGAGCCCATTTTCAATGGAGTCCCGGGGAGAAAAGCTCCATAAAAGACATTATACAATGTAAACAAATCATATGCAATTGAGTGATACAGTTATCCAGGTGAAGAACATAGTAATAGCATTTGAATATGCAATAGGAATTTTAAAAGAAAAGAAAAAAAAAAAGAAAAACATTAGTCAGCATTTACAAATATTTACAAATACATTTGTTCATACAAAGGAGATTTAAAAGTAGAAGCAATGGCAATGCGTATCTGTATCATATGAGAGTAATAAGATAGGTGGGACAGGAGGAGTTTAATGCAGAAGTGAGAAAAAAAGGGAATAATAGGAGAAGTAGAATAAAGAGTTGGGGGCTGGAGGGAAAGGTGGATTAGGTGTCATATTAGGTTGCAGTGAGGTATGAGAGGAGGCAGAGTGTAATGCTGAGGGAGTTATGTGGGATGAGAGCAGGAAAATTCCCAGAGGGAATAAGATGAGAGTGAAGCAAGGTTTTAACAGGTAGCGTGGTTATAGGTGGTATGAATAAGAGGTGGTAGGGAGTTCCAGAGACATGCTAGAGAAAAAGATAGCAGATGTATCACAGTAGCACAGTATACTAACCTCGAAAAAGGGCATAGAAAAATTAATTTAAAATGGGTGGCGAAAGCCAAACACACTCTGGCTAGGCTTATAAATGCCCTAGGGCAGATAGCCTAGTATGAACCTATGAACCTATGTTTGCCTGGTGGATGGGCCAAGGAGAAGGAAGAAGACTTAACAAAGACAATCAGTGAGATAGAGGAAAAGACCTGGAGCTGGACAGCAAGCACAGAGGTAAGGGGACAAAGGAATAAGACACTGGGCCAAAACAGAAAGTTGCAGCTGAACAGGGGAGTCACTGAGGTGAAAGCACTGACACAGGACAACTATAAGTTAGGTATGGGAGTAGGGAATGGATGAACACTGCCACCTAGTGGCCAAAACTATGAATAACTGCTAGTTAGAGGGAGAATGGGGAGTAAAGAGGGGACTGCAGACCACAGTAGGCTGCTAGCAAAACACGTGGCGAAGCACTGTACTAGGATATTATTTGGCTTAATTATTATAAACTAAAACAAAATACCACAACAGAGTTACATACACGCTGTAATTCCCTGGTCTGTATGGTTACAAAGCACAGTAAGAATCCCGTTTCCGTTGAGTTTACAGGGGCGGAATGCCAGGGTGATTTGTGGAACAATGGAGAACATCTGGGGTGGTTGAAATGTAGCAATAGCAGGCTATAATGAAGAAAAAATATATTGATTATAGTATAACTATTAGTAGAAGGAGAAGTAAAGATACAACTAGGAGGTTCAGTACAGTTGATATTAGATGGGTGTGGTTTGAGAGTGCATGCATATAGAGCAATGGATACACAGGGAGAAGGTAAGGAAAAGATAGAGGCAGAGCAGTTAAGTAAGATAAACAAAATGATGAACAGGTAGGTATACATTAAAAAATCCAACAGCAGGTTGAGGATAATAAATCAAAGTAGCAGTTACAGCTCAATACAGTAAAATTGCTACAGGAGTTGAAGTTTCAAAATACGGTGTTGGATAGTTTTAGCATAGCGTTTACACATTACAGATGAGTTTAACATGACTTAGTCTAAAGCATCTAAACGTTGACTCATTTTATTGTGTGCATTATAAGAACATGTACAGATAGAAATGATACAATGAAAGTGAGCAAAAACTGTAGCTCAAAACCTTTAAAATAACATTCCAAGACAGCTAGTACCACAAAAGATAATGGGAGCAGCACAGACCGCCACAAGCTGGTCGAGCATTTAAACATGGCTATTTTACTGTGTGCAAAGCGAGAAAACAAACTGTAGCTCAAGACCCTTACAACTGCTTCCAAAAACAACCTGCATTATATCCAATGACAAGGAAAGCAAATAACTATAAATTTACACAGTACTGGAACTAGCAGGTGTCTGCATACATAAAAATATCTTGACTGGTGGCGTGCAGACTGTGCTTTACAAATAAGCCGCTAATACATCGGCAACACATTCTGAGTGTAAAAAACGCTCGGAAGGATAGCAAATAAATGGAAGCAAACAGGGAAGCAAATAAGACCATTAATTCATACATTACTGTAACTAGCAGCTGTCTGTACACAAAGGATTATTTTAACTGGCAGCGTACAAATTGTACTACACAAAAACTGCTAATACAGTGGAAGAACACATTCTGAACCTAAAAAAATGCTCAGAAGGGAACACAGCTACATACGTAAACACATATTACAATCAAGTGTGTCAGAAACAATGTTTTTACACTAATACTTTAATCCAGGTTAGAATAAGCACTCACTGACAAGCAAGCCAGCAGCCTATGTTAGGGCAGGACTGGGTCAGGGTTTTGATTTGATAGAAGACAATTGAATTATTACTGTAAGCATCTTTTCAGTTCCTGGCCTTAATGAGAGTTCGTAACCCCAAATTATTCATTACAAATGGACGGGTATAAACATTTTACAATTGTGTTTATTGTTGGCTGCATTTTTGTATTTCAAGACACAGAGTTTTAGATATTGTCTGATATATATTGGGTTCCATTAGTCTGGCTGATAAACATTTATTACATACTAAGGTTTGTTGAAAACCTCATGGTAGAACTTCAGGAGGTACAGTATAATATAACTCAATATTTTTCACTTTCTCTGTGGTTGTGCAACTTGGGAATTAGTTTATTTAACTTCTGGTGTTGTAGGGAAGAACACCCCCACATAAAATTAAAGTGTTTAGTATTTTTTGGTGAACACAAATGTAAAGTGTTTGTTTTCATTTGCAGTCACTGGTATTAGATTTGTTTTGTTTTGCTGATTGTAATTGCTTGATGACATTGTTCAACACATTTTCCTTTGATCAATGTTCATTCACGATCATTTAGAATAAAATCATATACAGGCATGCATAATGCAACTTTAGCCGATTGGCCTGAATGGCCTCCACAACAAGAATATGCATCATACATTGTATATTGTCTGCTGCTATTTTTGTGACATTCTTGCTGGCTGAACTTGCTGAGACTTGGAGTGACATTTTTAACATGATATTAATTATGCCTGGTAGTCCGGCCTCATAATACCCCTGGCGGGCATTAATCACACATTAACACACACCCTGTCAGGCATTATTGTTTGCATATCATTTCATGCTTTATTTAGAACCATTATTTGATAAAGCACTTTGTAACTCCAAACCGAAAGCGGGTTCTTATTACGTAATCGAATTGTTGAAACTTCGAACGTAATAAGGTCGAACCCATATGTTCGAAGTTTCAACAATTCAGACATGTAAACTGAATAAAAAAAGAAAAAAACCTAACTAACTGCTGTAAGCAGGGGGGAAAGCCCCCCTGCACCCCCACACTCTTTAAATATATCAACTCCAAGACCGCACTACAGTGCGGAAAGGGAAGATTTCCCTTTACTGCACTGTAGTGTGATCTCGGAGTTGGTATATTTAAAGAGGGGGGTGGGGTGGGGGGTGCAAGTGGGCTTGCTCCTCTGCTTACCACTGTCAGCTAAGTTTTTTGTTGTTTTATTTTTTTTTCCCATATTCAAATGTTTACAAGTTCGAACATATGGCGTTCAAACTTGTAAAAGTTCGATTACATAATATGAACCCACTGAAAGCATTAAGTTTGGAAACTCATCTGTTAACATATCCTCTTTTGCAAAGATAGTTTAATATACTTTTAGAATCCTAATAAAGCCATCTCTAGTTTGTTATAAATAATAAATTATTACAGTACAGCCTCTAACTGTAAACTCAATTTAGAAAAATTAACTCATTTTCCAATTAGCAATTCAAACACCACAGCAAATTCTTCACTAGTAAAATGCCTCAATGCAAAATATAGGTTCATAGGTTCATATGCCCATCTGCCCTAGGGCATTTTTAAGCCTAGCCAGAGTGTGTCGGCTTTCGCCACCCCACTGATTAATTAACTGAGCCTCTATCAAGCAGAGCCAATGAAGTGATCCCAGAGGTGTATTTTCTGTTACCCAGCCACTCATCAATGCTTCTCTTGAAGAGTGTTAGTGAGGGGCTCTACCTAACGTAGTTAGGAATTTTGTTCCAAAGCATGGGGAGTTTCTGTGACAGGAAACTATCCCTTCAGCATGTTCTATTTATTGTTGTGGCGAGGTTTAGCTCACTAGAGCGCGTGGCTCGCAGTGACTTGGATTTCTTTAGGTGGAGCATGTCCATTAATTCTGAGTTGGACATGGCTTTGTAAGTCAGGCAGAGATCACCTCTGAGTAAGCAATATGCCACTGAGTACAGCTGGAGTTTTTTCAGTCAGGCTGCATAGGACATATGTTTGAAGCCAGTAATCCTCTTGGTGAGGTGCTTTTGTGGTCTTTCCAGCTGTTGGAAGTGTCTTGTGAGGTACATCCCAAATGGAGCATTGTACTTTATGATGGGTCTGATGAGTGACGAGTAGAAGGGCACTATAACCTTTTTATTTCTAGATGCGAACCCCTTAGTAATTAGATGGGCCACATAGAAGGATTTTCTAACTACTTTGGCAATATGATTGTCAAAGGAGAGATTACTATCTACCTGGGTCCCCAGATCTCTTATTACCTCTTCTGTATTAAGGGGGCTGTCGCCTATATGGTAATTCGTGGGTGTTTTGTTTTTCCCAAACGGGATGACTATTCATTTTTTGTCATTTAGCTTGAGGCCATGACTATAACACCAGGTGTCTGTCTCAGTAAGGCCTTTTTGAAGGATGTCCGTGTCAGCCAGAGAATCAGTTATGGCTCGCAGTTTGCAGTCATTGGCGAACTTGGTTAGCCATAGTCCTCCTGTGTTTGCTTGTATTTCTGAGAAATATATGCCGAACAGTAAGGGTCCCAGAAGCGAGCCTTGTGGGACACCACTTGTGACTAGTTTAGAGTCGGACCTGGAACCCGCTATTCTTACTGTGTGAGTTCTGTCTGTAAGCCAGTTGGCAACCTATCCTATGACATAGGGGTTTATGTTCAGGCTGGTGAGTTTTTCTATAATACCTGAGTGAGGAATGGTGCTGCATGCCTTGGCGAGATCAAGGTAGGCTGTGTGAACCACCTTTCCCTCGTTTATGGCCTTGGTGACTGTCTCGAAGAAGTCAACCAGGTTTAGTAGGCATGATCTGCCCTTAACAAAGCCAAACTGGGTCGGGTCAAGTGTTTGGAGGTTCCCAATGTCTTTGTTAATAAGTTCCATGATGATGCGCTCCATAGCCTTACAGACCAGACTAGTCAGGCTTATGGGGGACGATAGTTACCAGGGTCAGTTGTGGCCCCTCCTTTGTAGAGTGGAATAACTGTTGCTGTGCGCCATTCTATGGGCACATAGCCTGTGGAGAGGCTGAGGTTGAACAGCGTGTTTAGGTGGGGGGTTAGTTCGTTCTGTAGTTCGTGCAAGACGCGGCCTGGGACACCATCTGGCCCCATTGATGCTGTGTTTTTGGCTTTTGAAAGGGCTGTTTTCACCTGTGCTTCTGTGATTTCTGGGACGCTACACTTTTCCGGTATTGTTGTGGGCCCTTTTGAAGGTGAGAGGGAGGTGAAGTTTGCAATGAATCTATCTGCCAGGATGTTGGCAATATCAGTAGGTTCAGTATATTTTGTGCTATTTTGCACTAGCTCAGAGCATATTTGCGAGTTGCCACTTAGATTATTGACATAGCTAAAGAAGGCTTTGTGGTTATCTTTCGATCCTTAGCTATTTTTCTTTCGAAGTTAGCCTTGGATGATTTTATGAGGGACCTTAGTTTCTTAGTGATACTGATCAGGAATGTCTTTCCTTCTTGGGATTTGCTTTTTTCTGAACTTGTTTCCTCTGTTGTATAACTTGTTTATGGCAGGGGTCCACCAGACTGGTTTCCTTCTCTTAGGGGAGTGAGTCTTGGTCTTGCTAGGGATGGCACAATCCATGCATCCTTGTAGGTGCTCATAGAGTGCAATTGTAAAGGATTCTGCATCTTGGGCAGTGTTATCCTTTAGCGTGGGGGCTGTGAAACTTACCACCTCTGCCTTAAGTAAGGTGTACTAATTTTAATTCTGTTATGAACAAGTTCAACTTCAATCAACTATACAATGCAAATATGTTTTAATATTGGGTGTTGAACTGTACTTTCCTTGTTATTGCATTGCTCTAACCTTGTTGTACAGAATGTATCGCACTGACTCTCTGTTTGTGCTGTATATTTTAATTTTATTGCTGTACTTTTCTCCAGGCTGAGACTGAAATTAGTCATTTGTGATTGGGTGCTGTACCTGGATTAACAAATTCAAATATAATAAATTAAATAAAACAAATAAAACAAGATCAAACTTAACTTTGAAAGCTGGAATAAGCATAGCTTTAGTCTGTTGGTAAGATCTTCCATAATTAAACTGAATATATTTCCCAAGCTTATTTATTTTTTGTAATAATTTTATTTCACATATGTCATTGAACATATGTAATGTAGCTATCTCAACATTTTTATGGAATAATAGAAATCCCAGACGTAATCTCAGTAACCTTTCATATTCAAAAATAAAAGAAACTAAACCTTCCAAATCTTCTGCTTTTTTACACTGTGTCTAAAGCGCTTAAATTGTTTGTGATCTTAGATTATGTGATAAATCTGAATAATAAAGGATAATACCCCAATTATAGGTCTGTACAGCTAAGTCTCTTATTTATAAGGTTAGCATACCATTCAGATCAGTTCCTTTTCTAGACAAATATTCAACTCACTTTGTTAAGCTTCCCTCTTTCATTAAACTTTTGATTCTAGACAAATAAAACTTTGAAAAGAAACTAGATATATTGAGTGAGTTTAGGTTATTACAGCTATTTTCTGACATTTCTGACATATTAATAACTTATACTCCTCTGAGAATTAATCTTTTTCTAGTGCTCCAAGATATTTACCTGTACCACATAATTAAGAAAGGTACTCTAATTCTGACCTTAGTCCTGAGAGACCATTGGATGCTTGGCAAAGGGCCAAATATCAGACTAAATCTAATTAAAATAGTGATGTCTTATTATTTATGTGTGTTTAGACACAGGTTTCCAATGTTTGGTTTCCTTTTGGCTATGTTATCCTAAAAAGAAGCACCATTTTTTATTTTCTTTATAATTTAGACATAAATGCTATATTTTATTTAGAAATACATATTTCTTTCTATTGGTCCTTATATATGAAAGAACTTAATAGTTACCCTGATTTCTCTAATTTAGGAGAAAAATATGCATACATATTTGCCATACTCCAGGTTTACACATCAACAATTTATATTATTACACAATACCTGCTCAATTCCCTACTAACTAGCTGCTAAATGTAAGCTATCTCCTGAATGTTTTCTGTGTGAGAAAGAAATTTTAGACCTACTCCATATTTTTGAAGGTGCAGTTCTATTCATCAAATATGGAGTTTTCTACTGGTCATCTGACAGATTAATTTACACTTATTAAAAATAAACAAGATTGTAAATGGTATAACTGTTTGCTATTTGCTGGGCATATCACTGTCATACCATACCACTGATAACAACTATCTGCCATTTAAATTTAGCTTGGAAAAGTTGTTTTTGTCAGTAAACAATGGTTAAATGAGAAAGAAATTTTTCTTGAGCTTAAATTCACCTTTATAAAACAAGTATTACCATCATGAAAATACTTCTAAATATGTTTTTGTAATACAAAAAAATGTTATTATCTTTGGAAAAAATAATATTTTGTTTCATGAGAAACAACCCAAACATTTAAACAACTAATCCTATGTATCTACAGCTTAATGTCTTTTATTTATGTATCTGTTGGCTATTTCTAATAGCCTGTTTAATTTTTAATAGCTGTTTATTTATGCTAACTCCTGCTGTTCCTGACCCAAGGGGTAAATACTTACAAATGGAGTCAGTGTTACAGGCTATCTCTGTTCTTGATATTGAAAAGATAATGGCTGGATTCAATAAAGCCTACACTAAGTGTACACTAAGTATACACTGTTCTGAGCAGCAGACAACACAAACATAACACACACCTTCTTCCTCTTAATTTTAGTTTTCCTTCTGATATTTTTGCTGCTTTAAATATTGACATCAATTCATAAAGGTTACCACAAAGTGAAGACTACATGCACACTTAGCGTAATTTTTCTGAGTGACAAGAAAGCACAAAAATGAGATCATTTTATTGAATACATATCGTGTACACTTAGTGTAGGCTTTATTGAATCCATGTGTTGTTTAATACTTTGAAATGATTGTTTAATCTGAATACATCTATATAATTTTGTTTGATACTTAGAAGTGTTTTTTTCATTTGATTACTTTGACAATTTTATTTGGCATTAGCTGTGTGTTTCAAAATTTCAATACTTAATTGCTCTGTTGATGGAAAAAAGTAAAAAAACAAACAAACAGATAAACAAACAACATAAAATAAAAAAAACTACAATTATTATGTACCAGACTGACTAGTTTTATACTTCTACCACTACAGGTCACTATAATGCTTCTGATAATAGGAAACCTTTCATCATTAAGTGTAGGAAGCATATTACATAATAAAGATTAAACAAATACTTTATGTCATATTGGTCTTTCGCAATGTTTTTACTGGATGTTTAAATTAATGTCACAAGATTTGACTTATTTAATGGTGATTTTTTTTTATTTACTTATTTTCACACTGAGGAAGCCATAAGACAAAACTGGTATGTCCTTTTGATCTGCGAGTACTACAGCAAAGGATATTTAAGTGTTGTTGAGTGCTGGTATATGTTTAGTGTTTGGCTTATTAAATAATTCAAGTGGTTTACTACATTAGGTAAAAAGATTGGGTCCATATTGAATATTCAAACTACATACCATTGTATCTTCAATAATTGATCTGGAAACTGCAAATATCAATCAAGTGTTTAATTATGCCAGACAATGAATTATTGTACAAATTACACTGAGAAGTCCAGAGTGTGGAAACAGCTTGTAATGTGCTGTCCTATAACTGCAAAATGACTATATAACACTGATATTGGGTCGACTGATATGAATAATCTGGTGGACTTGTTGTACTTAATATTTAACTCACAAAGTTCAACACTAGACCACTTCGGGCCTGTTAAACAGAAACTTTGTATACATTGATGACTACTTCATTTTACTGATTACTAGTTATCAATAATACAACAGCATTAAAGTGGGTATGCCTGAAGCAATTAAAAAAAAAACATTTGCAATAGTGAATAGATTTTAAAACTTTATTTAGGGATGTGTAAAAATGCCATGCCACAGCAGATACATGATTTATTATTAATTACCTATGTGTAGGGCAACACCAAAACCGACCAGGAACCAGAAAAAACACCAAGAAATTCAAACGGAGAAACGAAGTCCAAGCCAAAAATGGATTTATTGCAAAAGACAAAAACAGAACCGATTGACCTAGGTTTCATCCTAATACACGAACTTCTTCAGTATACCAATGCCTGCATAAAGCTACACTTTATATCTGAAGACTCACATACATAATGAGTTAATTAATCAAGAAAAATTAGCCAACAATCAATTAAATATTAAAGTGAAACCTGAAATTAAATTCCTAGTAAAAACATAAAATATAACATATACTAATCATAAAAAACGAAATATACTAAACATAATAATAAAAACACAAGAATACATGTGAATATATCAACCAGTAAATAAATACTACCATAAATATAAATAATTTTATATATATATATATATATATATATATATATATATATATATATATATATATATATAAAATTATCACTAAAGTTAAAATATTCACTTTTTGCCCGTGATATGTTTAAGCTTAAGCACGGGCTTAACAGTACAATAATCGTTGAGACCAGGGTAATTTTGTGCATCTAATCTTAATTGCCATTTTAGCTCACTTAAATCCAAGTGTATATCCAAAATCCTACCCTGTTGATCAGACTTAATCTGCTGCAAAACACAAAATTTAAAAACATGCCCAATATGACCAACAATATGTCTGGTTAAAGCATCAGTGGGCTTGAGATGTTTGATGTCTAAAAGGTGTTCCCTGACCCTCTCTCTAAAAAGCCTACAAGTTTTACCCACATAAAAAGCCGGGCAGTCTTGACATTTAGCAAGATAAACAACATTCTTGCTATAACAATCAAAATGTCCCATAATTGAAATATAATAATTATTAACCACAAACTTACTACCCATTGGTAAAATATGGGAACATGTAGAACACCTTTCACATTTAAAGTTACCTAAAATCCTACTTTTTGATGAAACTTTGGAAAATGAACATCTTTCAAAAATCCATGTAATCCAATCAGAGTCCCCATTAAAGGTAGAAATAAACATTAATGGGGAATTCCCCATGTGGTGTGGTGTAATGGGCACTACAATAGAAATGTTGGTATTATCAGAATTGAGGATAGATTTGTAAAAACCAGCATATCTTTTATTTTTAATCTCATTAAACAATTCCAAACATAAATTCTTGGGATAACCTCTATTCAAAAATAGGGTGATCATAAAATTTAATTCATCCACAAAATCTTTCTCATCACTAACCATCCTGGCTGCTCTAACCATTTGACCTTTTACAATGGCCTTTTTCTGATGGTTAGGATGCCAACTGTTGTACTGAAGATATGAACTGGAAAAAGTAGATTTCCTATGAATATTAGATTTTAATAAACCTTGTACCTTATCAATAGTTAATCTAACATCCAAATATGTAATGGTATCTGAATTATATTCATGGATGAATTTTAAAAACCATGCTGTGCTATTAATGTAATCAATAAATGCATCCAGGATGGCCAAATCACCCTCCCAAATAATAAAAATGTCATCCAAATATCGCGTGTATGTTTTAATATACTTATTAAATTCACTAGAAAATATATAATGTTCCTCCCAATATGCCATGATGTAATTGGCATATATGGGGGCACATGCGGTCCCCATAGCCACTCCAGTACGTTGCCTAAAATAATGTCCTTCAAAAAATAAAAAATTATTATGCAAAACCACTTCCGTTAATTTAACAAAAACATTAATTTGATCTTGCTCAAAAATACCTGTTGCCATCAGCTGCTGTTCTAACCAAGTTAATCCAATATCGTGTGGAATGACCGAAAATAAATTACAAACATCAATGGTAAGAAAAGTAATTTTGTTATTAAATTTAAAAGCCTTCACCCTCTTCAAAAAATTCCACGAGTCCTTAGTAATATATGGAAACGTGCTCAGACCTGGTTTCATATGATAATCCAAAAATTGGCTAATAAAACAGGTTTTACTTCTCTTACCATCTACAATGGGTCTAAATTTAACATTATCCAACCCTTTATGAATTTTAGGTATGCCAAAGATACTACTAACCACTGGATATGGGTTGCTCATAAATTCATAATCAACTTCGGTCAATTCACCTTGGAACAACATATCTTCCAACAAAAGGTCCAGTTTCCAATAAGCAATATTAATTTCATTGATGCTGGTTTCTACATAGTTATCCTCCATAAGCATAGACATCATAATATGGAGAAACGAAGTCCAAGCCCAAAATGGATTTATTGCAAAAGACAAAAACAGAACCAACGATTGACCTAGGTTTCGTCATAAAACATGGACTTCTTCAGAATACCAATGCCTGCATAAAGCCACACTTTATATCTGAAGACTCACATACGTAATGAGTTAATTAATCAAGAAAAATTAGCCAACAATCAATTAAATATTAAAGTGAAACCTGAAATTAAATTCCTAGTAAAAACATAAAATATAACATATACTAATGATAAAAAAATGAAATATACTAAACAAAAACACAAGAATACATTTGAATATATCAACCAGTAAATAAATACTACCATAGATATAAATAATTATATATATATATATATATATATATATATAATTATCACTAAAGTTAAAATATTCACTTTTTACATGTGATATTTTTTTTATATGTTAATTTTATGATCACCCTATTTTTGAATAGAGGTTATCCCAAGAATTTATGTTTGGAATTGTTTAATGAGATTAAAAATAAAAGAGATGCTGGTTTTTACAAATCTATACTCAATTCTGATAATAAAGGTGGCCACAGTGGTGCAGTGGTTAGCATTGCCGCCTCACAGCAAGAGGTTCTCTGGTTCGATTCTCGGCTGGGGTACCTTCTGTGTGGAGTCTGCATGTCCTTCCTGTGGTCGCGTGGGTTTCCTCTGGGTGCTCTGGTTTCCTCCCACATCCCAAAGACATGCTGTAGGTGGATTGGACACTCTAAATTGGCCCTAGGTGTGAGTGTGTGTGCCTTCTGTGGAAGGTTGGGCACCGGGCTGGCAACTCAACACCGTAAAACTCCACTGCCAATCATGAGCAGACAGGTAATCCGCTGTGGCGACCCCTAACCGGGAAAAAGCTGAAAGAAGAAGATCCTCAATTCTGATAATACCAACATTTCTATTATAGTGCCCATTACACCACACCACTTGGGGAATTCCCCATTAATGTTTATTTCCACCTTTAATGGGGACTCTGGATTACACGGATGGTTAGCAAGAATTGGGGCGTCTTACAATTGGATAAAAATGTTGGTTTAAAATTTAGTAATACGCCCACATTCATTTATAGGAAGGATTTATCATTCAAAGACATTTTTGAAAGATGTTCATTTTCCAAAGGTTCATCAAATAGTAGGATTTTAGGTAACTTTAAATGTGGAAGGTGTTCTACATGTTCCCATATTTTACCAATGGGTAGTAAGTTTGTGGTTAATAATTATTATATTTCAATTATGGGACATTTTGATTGTTATAGCAAGAATGTTGTTTATCTTGCTAAATGTCAAGACTGCCCGACTTTTTATGTGGGCAAAACTTGTAGGCTTTTTAGAGAGAGGGTCAGGGAACACCTTTTAGACATCAAACATCTCAAGCCCACTAATGCTTTAGCCAGACATATTGTTGGTCATATTGGGCATGTTTTTAAATTTTGTGTTTTGCAGCAGATTAAGTGTGATTAACAGGGTAGGATTTTGGATATACACTTGGATTTAAGTGAGCTAAAATGACAATTAAGATTAGATGCACAAAATTACCCTGGTCTCAACGATTATTGTACTATTAAGCCCGTGCTTAAGCTTAAACATATCATGGGCAAAAAGTGAATATTTTAACTTTAGTGATAATTTTATATATATATATATATATATATATATATATATATATATATATATATATATATATATATATAAAATTATTTATATTTATGGTAGTATTTATTTACTGGTTCATATATTCACATGTATTCTTGTGTTTTTATTATTATGTTTAGTATATTTCTTTTTTTATGATTAGTATATGTTATATTGTATGTTTTTACTAGGAATTTAATTTCAGGTTTCACTTTAATATTTAATTGATTGTTGGCTAATTCTTCTTGATTAATTAACTCATTACGTATGTGAGTCTTCAGATATAAAGTGTGGCTTTATGCAGGCATTGGTATTCTGAAGAAGTCCGTGTTTTAGGACGAAACCTAGGTCAATCGTTGGTTCTGTTTTTGTCTTTTGCGATAAATCCATTTTCGGCTTGGACTTTGTTTCTCCGTTTGAATACCTATGCGTAAGCTTTAGTATTTGTAAAATATACTTTGAATGCACATTACTGTAAAGTAAAACTATGACTGGTTTACTTCAGAAAACTATGGGACACAGCATATAATAAGCACAGTTATCTAAGAACACAATCTACTGAATTACAAAGAAGAATAAGAACATTTAATAATGATGGAATACATACATGTTTTGCAAAGGCATCTCCTGCACACAAAGCTGGGGAGGGATTCAGTTATATATAGCTGTTTAGTATCTGTGGATGATCAGGTAACAATGGCTAAATGTGATCAGCCACACTTCTGAGATATTGGCTTGGATAGCTGCTGAATAAATTCTGAACAGGAGGGGACACAACACTAATACCTGTGTTACCTCACTAGTTACAATTTTACATTCAGAGGGGGTATCAGCCAATTTCACAACTCAGAATCTCTTAGATAAACAATTTGGAATCAATAGACAGTGTAGGGGTTTACATTAAGTTTGTCTAACTTTTCAATAATACCAACATAGAAGGTAGTGTTAAATTCCTTGACCATATAAAGATAAGCAGCTTGCATGGTGACATCTGTCAACAGTATCTGTAGCCTTTTCTAAGAAGCTTGCTAGGTTTAGGAGACAGGACTTGCTCTTCACAAAACCAAACCATTTGTGGTCTAGAGCAGTTAAGTTGGCTTTATCTGAATAAATGACCTACTATGTTACTTTCTGTGCCTTTACATTTAAGGCTGGTAAGGCTGATAGACTTATAATTAGTTGGATCTGTAGATGGAATGGTCTTGTATAAGGGAATATCTTGGCTCTTTTCCAGGCATAAGGCACAAATCCTTTGCTGTGGCTGAAGATGACCAATTTAAGTAGAGGTTTTGACAGTGCAGCTGTTTAGGTGCTGGTAAAAGTTGAATACATCTGTGGCAGATTTCTAAGTTGAGTCCATTAGCAGGGTATTCTTCAGAATTTTCTGTAGGTTGAGTACAAGCTGAAGTAGGTTTGCCTTGGAGAAGTCCTTAATGGTGGCCTCATTTGATGGTGGTGGGGTACCACTAAACCTGACAGACAAGGTGACTGATTTGTGGTCAGATTTAACCATGGATGAGGAGATGCATAAAGGGATATAGGCTGGGGCTAAGTTGTTAATGACCAGGTCAAGATATTAGAGCCTCTGGTGAGTAGTTCTACAATTTGCTCCAGTTCATTGATAATAGCACAGTGTAGGAAATGGTGAACATAACCATTTTTAGAACTGTAAGTTTAGATGAGACAACATTTAGTCCTATAGTGGCCAGTTAGGGTAACAAAATGGTGTCACTGGACATTTATGTGGACACATTTTTACAAAAACTTGTGTGTCAAAGTAGTTCTTATGTTAGAAATTCTTTTGAATTCAAGAACTTTATTACAAATTTAACAGTGAATGATTTGATAATATTAGTTACAGCAGATGTTTCTTTATATACCATCATTCCTAATGTTGAAGGGCTGGAAATTGTTAATAGAGAAATGCATTCATGAGGTATATTCATATGTGAGCAAATGAGGTTGTTAACAGAAATTTTAGGTGTCATTTTGACTTACAATTTTTTTTTTATGTTTGATAATGAAATATACAAGCAAATACGTGGTATAGCTATGGGCATGGCAATGGCCCCAAGATATGCTAATATTTTTATGACTGGCTGGATAAAAGAATTTTTTGTAATTCTGAATGTTCCAAAGATGTAGTAGTTTATAAACAATTTATTGATTATTTGTTTATGTTATGGAAATGCAACATGGAAAAGTTATTAGAATTTTTAACGTATTTAAATAATGTTTCTGAGTATCATAAGTTTATGTACAAAGTAGACAGAGATAGTATTACTTTTTTAGATTTAATAGTATACAGATCTGCCAACAAGTTGAAAGTAAGAATTTTAGAAAAAGAGTTACAAAGTAATGGCTATCTCCGTTATAGCAGCACGCATAAGAGGAGTCTTAAAAATAATATAGTAAAAGGGCAATTTTTGAGATTGAGTTAACAGAGGATACCCATTTCTTTAATTTGAAATGTGAAATACTGGAAAGGAGGTTTTGTGAAAGGGGTTATCCAGGAAATTTGGTGAGTGAAATAATGAATGAAGTTAAAAAGGAAAGAGAACAAAATAATGGTGTTTTAAAATAATAATAAAGAAGATTAGATGAATATGGAAAGAGTACTAATGATTATGCATTAGCATGCACATTGGAAAATTCAGTAGATGAAGGTAATATTTAAAAAAAAATAGTGAGAAACAATTGGAAGTTTCTCACTAATTTTCCAGAATTAAAAGTTATTATAGGGGATAGTCCAGTATTTGTATCAAAAAGGGGAAAAATTAAAAGAGTATTTTTATAGGAGTAGCCAAATAAATAGCAGTTAGATGGTTATAATAAAGGAATAGTGGGTTGTGGAAATTGTAGATTTTGCCAGTATGTGCTTGAAGGGAAAGAAGTTAGAATAGAAGCTAGAAATTATAACATCAAATTACTTCAGAGATATGACTGTAAGTCCAAGTTTGTTTATGTGGTTTTGTGTGGGCTTTGTCCTGTGTTTTATATCAATAGAACAATTGGGGAATTTAATAAAAGAATGTATGAGCATTTAAGAGCTTTAGAAATTAAGGAGTTAAATAATGGTCTAGCAAAACATGTAATGCAAAAACATAATGAAGAAATAAGTAAAGTAAATTTTAAATTTTCAGTAATAGATCAGATAGTAAATTATAATGTTAGGCTAGAAGCAGAAGATGAATTAGATTGGAAAGAGTATTGTTGGCAGGTAAGGTTGAATGCTCGTATTTCTCCAAGAATGAATGAAAGGGAGAACTACAAGATTTTCCTGAAAAGGAAAGGGTTAATTCATTAAATTGAACTAGTCATGTGATTTTATTGAAAGTATTTAATGTTTTTTAAATGTGTGCAGTTTGGTCTGAAGAAGTTCCATGTATGGAATGAAAGTGCTTACCAGTTGTACATTTTATTGTTTTGTTGACATTAAAGAGTGAACTGTATTGAATTTTAAACCATTCATGTTTTTTTATTAGAACTGTAAGTGTGTCAGCCAGTGCTTTGGTAAATGAAGTCTCCTAGCAAGAAGGTATTTATTTGGTATTTAACACTTCGGTGATGTTAAGATAGCTTTTATGACCTATGGTGGACATTGTTGGGATCTGGCAATAAAGTTATAGTTGGATTTGTTAAAGGTGATTTGGTTCTCCAAGAGCTCCAACTTAATATTGTGGAAAATTTGATTTGAGATAATGGCGTTTCTGATAAATACAGATACTCCCCTCATAGTTACCCAAGGGGATGAAGGCATGATAGGTGCTAAAGCCTGGTAAAGAGAGAGGGCTGTCATTGCATTGAAACCATTTCTCAGTAATTATACAAATATGAATGTGTTTGAGTTGCTGGAGGGCTTCAAGTTCTGGCATCTTTATAAGTAGTGCCCCCATGATGTTGTCGGATTTTGAGTTTGCGATGTTAGAATGTCCAGTAGGGGGTGCTTTGCATAAATGGCATTATGGGGATAGCAAAGCCTTTAGCCAGTATGTGGAAGTCCTGGTATGAGAAGTATAAGCCTTCCATGGTAAACTGGAAGTTTTAGCTATGATCTCCTCCCAGGCCGACATACCCTGGATCTCCTCATAATGACACCAACTACTTAGCCAATTGTTAAGGCTAATTATCTTATTTTTGATATCTGGGCATCATTCTTGTTCAGTGCAAGTTACTGCTCAAGGCCAGCATCTTTCCTGACTTTAAGAAATGCAAAGTAAGTACCATCATGTCAATATGTAATTATCTACTGGGTTAGTGTACCCCAGGTGTTTCAATCCTACATGGGCCACAACTAGGTCATAGTCAAATTTGCCTGGTTTAAGGGGCCTTAGGGCCCTTGTGACCTAATGTATCCTGGCACTAGACAAGCAACTTGCAGTAACCATGTTCTTGTTCAGTCTGGTGAGTGTACAGTCTGTATGCTTAACTAAAGAATCACCTATGACTAAAACATTTCCTTGTTTTAATGCAGAGTTAGTGAACGTTTAGGATTTAGGTCTGTTTTCTGGGTGAACTATGTGGATTTGTAGTGTATGAGAGTGGAAAGGAAATAGGTGCTGTCTCATGTTGCCTCATGTTCTGGAGTCCGGGATATTTTAGAGGATGTTCTAAGAGGCTTTGTCATGTTTTTCTTTATAGCCTCTGTATAATTATAGGCTTAGAAGTGTGTTGTGATTGATGTGCTGCTGTGGAAATGTAATACTTACCAACAGTGGGCTCATGTGAGAGTTTGCCTTCATGTTTCTTACATTTTTACATCTCTCTTGCAGGTTTTACTATCAATTGATACAATCACATAAGGCAATGAAGGTGGCCTAATGTGATCAGACTGGCCATATGTGAGGTAATAGCAGACTGTTAAATCATGTTGCCAGGGGGTGGGGACTAGGTCTGGCCATAATACTCAGAGGTTGGAAGGGACCACTATAGAATATTCTGGTGATTTATGGATGAAGTATTTAGGGATACACTTTGAAGTTAGGTTAGGTAGTACCTAATATAGCAATAGTTAGTGAAAATTAAAAAAAAACGGCTATAGTCTACAAAAGTAATGATAATTTCACAAAACTACTTTGCAGAGTTACAACTCCTAGTAGTATACAAGTCACTTGTACACAGTTGTGAGGTGTTGAATACTGTAGTTTTAGTTGAAACCACAGAATGAACACTAACACTGAACTGCTAATAGAAGAGAGATTTATTTTAGGGTCAGAGATTCTCAGTGCTGAACATAATAGGTATGAATTTTTACTGCAAAATTATAACCAATCCTTAGGACACAGCTGTTAACTTTGTGCAGCTAATTTGCAGTACCAAATCACAGATGTCCATGCAACTCAGGATACTTGCTCATATAACAGAGCAGTTACTGGGTACTGCCTGCAGCAGCTATAACATGTAAATGTAGTACAGTCACTAAACAGGACAGCGGTATACCCACCAGAACAAATTCTAGGCACTGATCCCTAAATAGCAGAGACAAGTAAAAGGCAATACATTAGGCACTGGTCCCCATACAATAGACTCATGTAAAAGACAATACATTAGGCACTGGTCCCCATATAATACACTCATGTAAAAGACAATACACTAGGCACTGGTCCCCATATAATACACTCATGTAAAAGACAATACATTAGGCACTGGTCCCCATATAATACACTCATGTAAAAGACAATACATTAGGCTCTGGTCCCCATATAATACACTCATGTAAAAGACTATACACTGAGCACTGGACACACTAACTATATCCTTTAAAAGAACAGCAGTCAAAGGTACAGGACAGCAGTGCACCCACCAGAGCAAAGTCTAGGAAATGGTCATTAAACAATGTAGTCAGATAAACCACAATGTGCTGTCCACTTGTAGGATTACAGTAAAATATCAATTTAAACTTGTGCTTGGTTGCATATACAGTAACAGCAGGAGAGATATGATGCAGTACACATTTCAAGGAAAAGAAGAGGACCTAAGCAAGGTTTGTCAATAGAATAATGGGGATTCTTCTAGTGACTACAACCTGAGTACTGCTATAGCTGTCCTCACCACAGCTGCATACAATTAGGAAGGCCGCATCTTTTTTGGTGCTAATTCTATACTTCCTGGATGATATATTTCTGGTTCTGTACCTTTCCATAGCTAGGATGCCATGAGTCAAATTCCTTTGAATTATGAGTATCTGCTATCTGTTATGATTGATTTGCTGATTAAGTGGATTTTGCTACATGACTGATGTTGGTGCTCCTTTGTTTTAATTCTGAAGGTGATTTCTGTAATATTTTTTATTTTAATTACTTTTTTTACAGATATTTTGTATGCTGCTTTTTCTATGCTAGAGGAGATATAGCATAGGTTACTGCCTTACTTGGGTTAATTTGGACCTAGGTTGTAATGTATATTTTCATTCTGTTGGCCGCAGAAGCTGCTGACCAACTTTGCAGAGGTTTTCTTACCTTGGTCTCTTGTAAGATTGTTGGGATATTAAACTTAGGATGGATGAGCCTCATGTACATAACTACCAGTGTTGTTGACACTATGCATGGTGTATGTGTAGCTTTGAGACTTTGTGTTCTCACTACCAAGAGTCACTTAAATAGGTTCATAGGTTCATAGATTAGTGCTAGGCTAACTGCCCTTGTGGGTCATTTTAAGCCTAGCCAATTACCTCCATATAAGAATCAAACCCTGAACCTCCTTTGTAATGGAAATACCTTAACCATTATGCCAGCTTCCCACCGCCAGTCATACTACAGTGTATGATCCTGACCCTCAGTACTCTATCAGACTATCTTTACTGTTAAGCTGTTTTGAGTAGGGCATTATATGCTTAGATATGCTCTTACTATTTTTGTAGTCAAGATGGTCAGGAAAGTGCTTCCCACATTGCTGATAACACCTACATATATCTCATTCATGCTGTAGATATAACTATATGCCTTATAGCTGTGTTCCAGACACACTGTTCTGCTGTGCTATGGGCATGAACCCTAACACATTTTGTGAAGGTGTAAGTTGGTCAAAATGGAAACTGTCTTTCTTCACAGCTATTATTATGAACATTGTTTTATCCATATTCCATTACAACAGTGATGTATCCCCATATACCAGGCTTCACTTTTTTTTTTCCAGAATGCATGACATCTTTTGCTTTGTCTTGGCAGCAATCATGTGAGCACCTGCTCCTGGTTTTATTTAAGTGTCTCTGATTTTATTGCAGAACTTTTGCACTTTACAATATTTGTGAATTTGTGATAACACAAGTCAAAAATATATACAGAATCATGCCAAGAATTAAGTACAGAGTTTTGCTTTTTACATAAATGTCAGTTAATAGAGAAACCAATTACTCTATCAACTAGAACAAATATTTTTTTTTCAAAATTACGATAGTATAAGGTTTTTGTCCCTGTATATTTTCAGTGTTTTCCTGATCTTGAATTAATAGGATTAACTATATGCAGGATGATGCAGGCAGTATGTAATTGCTTTAGCAGATCTCTCCTTTATCCAGAGCACTGAGTACCACTCTGGAAATAGTTATAGATAAGGGTTACATTTTTCCACCTAAGACAAATGATAAAAATGCATTTTTTACTTTATTTGGATCCTTATCTTTACCAACAAGCTTCTGTTCTTCATCTTCTTTCTGCTTTTCCCTGTTAGGGGTCGCCTCAGCAGATCACCTGTCTGCTCATGATTGGCAGCAGAGTTTTACAGTGTCAAGTTGCCAGCCTGATGCCCAACCTTCCATGGAAGGCACACACACACATACACACTCATGCCTAGGGCCAATTATAGAGTGTCCAATCCACCTACAGCATGTCTTTGGGATGTGGGAGGAAACCGGAGCACCCGGAGGAAACCCATGCGACCACAGGGAGGACATGCAGACTCCACACAGAAGGCACCCCAGCCGAGACTTGAACCAGAGAACCTGCTGTTATTCTTCCCAAATATCCCATTGTTTCTTCAAGAATAGTGAAATCTAGGGAGAGCTAGGACTGTTTTTTGTATGTAAGGAAAGATGAACTTAAATAGAGATATTAGCCATTTTCACTGGTGGGCAAGCATGCATTGATGCTGTGTGGACATTTTACTATACACTATGTGACTGCTGATCATCTGCCCACTCATCCTAGTCTTATTGCAGTGCACACATCCATTGGAACCTTCTCCCCAACCTCCACTAGAGGGTGCCCTAGGTGCATTGCCAAAAAAAATTAATCCCTGGAAAAGTTATGTTGTATCTTTCGGCTTTTCCCAGTTAGGGGTCGCCACAGCGGAACTCCGGTCCGCTAATGATTGGCAGTAGATTTTTACGTACCGAGTTGCCAGCTCTGATGCACAACCTTCAATGAAGGTGCACCCATTCACGCATTTCTCAACACAGAAGACGCTTTAGCTGAGAATCGAGCAGGACAACGTCTTACTATGAGGCGACAATACCCCTATATGCATTTTTCTTCATAGCAATATACATATTTGAAATTTATTGGCATTTTGCAGTTTGTGCATCATAGAAGTTATGATATAATTGTGCCTGCTGTTTTTAAACATCACTGCAGTATGGATATCATACCTATGCGTGTATGCATGCTTAATGTAATAGTATCTGCTGTTTCTAAACATCTCTGCAGTAAGGATATCATACCTATGCATGTATGAATGCTTGATGTAATAGTACCTGTTGTTTCTAAACATCTCTGCAGTAAGGATAGCATACCTATGCATGTATGCATGCTTGATGTAATAGTACCTGCTGTTTTTAAACATCACTGCAGTAAGGATATCATACCTATGCATGTATGCATGCTTGATGTAATAGTACCTGCTGTTTCTAAACATCTCTGCAGTATGGATATCATACCTATACATGTATGCATGCTTGATGTAATAGTACCTGCTGTTTCTAAACATCTCTGCAGTAAAGAGATCATACCTATGCATGTATGCATGCTTGATGTAATAGCACTTGCTGTTTCTAAACATCGCTGCAATGTGGATATCATACATATGCATGTATGCATGCTTGATGTAATAGTACCCGCTGTTTTTAAACATCTGTGCAGTAAAGATATCATACCTATGCATGTATGAATGCTTGATGTAATAGTACCTGTTGTTTCTAAACATCTCTGCAGTAAGGATATCATACCTATGCATGTATGCATGCTTGATGTAATTGTACCTGCTGTTTCTAAACATCTCTACAGTAAGGCTATCATACCTATGCATGTATGCATAGTTGCTGCACTGTAGTATGTGCACACCCACCACACTTGTAACAGAGACATTATTCTGTGCTCTCAAAACAATTATACATGAGGAGTATGATTGACAGCATTTCAAATGTCAGCAGCAAATACAGTTTTAAGGTGGTTATCAGAAAAGCACTCATCCACACGAAAATTATTTTATATGTTTTCATACCGCAACCATCAGCATATTAAGTAATGCTACCATTATTTGTGAAGATTCAACAACAGCTTCAAACTACTCTTTGCCAGATAAGAAGAGTTTATTTTCTATTAAAGTCTCAGCACAAAACCAGGCCTGTCTAATTATACAACCCATATCTTATCGACGGTAGGATTCATTACTAATTATCCATCTTATAGAAAGCTTTGAACTTCCCATTAAGCATGCTTGAACATGTAGATAAGGTTGCATCCAGTTATGACCTATGTATACATACACCTGGAATTTCAACAGTATGTCTTACCATTTCCAGGGAGATGTTTTGTGATATGGCCTAGCAACCTTCTGTCAATTTTTAGTTTAATTTCACTAAACAATATATTCCAGATAAATGTATTAATTCTATATTGTTTGCCTGTGTATAATTAATTATTTTAAAGTAGTTATCTAGCTGTTATTGCCCTTGTACTGTGTCAGGGCTAACCACTTTGGTGGTTTAAATATTGGCTGTAGTGATTTGATCACAGTGTATAATGTTGATGAGACATCCCGATCCCCATATAAAAATCGGAGAAAGAGGTTTGATGATGATCACAATTATTCACTTATGAAATTATTAGGAAACATGATAATAATGGCACAGTAAGTGTACAGTTTAACCAGTGGTAGTACTGCTGAGGGATGTAAATTATATTAATTTTACATTTAGTTGGTCAGAACATAGAAAAAAAAATAGACACATCATTACACTGTTGCCCTTCAATAGGATAAGCATCTGTGTAGTGTGCTAAAATGGGATGGGTGCCAGTAATGTAAATTGAGTTTTTCCAGAAACAAAGGAAAAAAAACTTAGAATCTGTTAAGTCTGAAACAGTCTATCACACATAATTCTAAATTGTAATGCAACATATTGCTTGCAGTCCTGTGTGATTTGTCATTGTAAAATGTTTTTATTATGTCCATAAATTTGCTTCTGCATGTCATATGATAACTGGAAGGGGTTTACTATGGTATTGCTGTGTGCCATTTATGTAGCAATTATTTAACATGATTTATTTATTTATTTGTTTTAAATTTGTTTACTGGGGGAAGTCTGATTGGGCATAATGCCCCTTTTCAGCAGAGGCCCAGGGTGAAAAGCTCAATATTCTGTGGCAGATAGATAAATAACTTCATACGGTGTAGTAGTTAGTTACATAAAAGCGAAGCTATATGACCAGTCTGAAACTTGTAAAAGTTGTAAACTGTGCTGTGATGGCAACAATAATGGACACATTTCTGAAGAGTTTAAATATCATTTTAGGCAATTCTTTTATGAATAACCAGAAGGAAATAATAATCTGGGCTTGAGCAGTAAATTAGAGTTCACAAGAGGGAGTGAGAAGGATAAAGATGCAATCTCTCTATCCATTACTACCTCCTTAATCCTTACCATCTCTACTACCTTAGCCTTGTAAAGTCTACCTCATATATCAACTTTATAGAAATATGTTATCCCTCACATACTGTAGAACTAAAAAAAAAAAAAAAAAAAATGTTAACATATTCTGATCATTATATTTGTTGAGTTGTGCTCTAACCTTATTTTATTACTATGCGTATTCACTAGCTCTTTTTCTATATGTTTCTATTGTTGTATTGTATTGCCTGACTATGTTTAAACCTTTATAATCATTGGAGCTTTTCTCCCCGGGCCTCTACTGAAAATGGACATACATCCAGCTAGACTAGCCTGGTCAACAAATGTTAAATAAATAAATCTAAAAAGCAAAGCAATCCGGTCCATAGGTCCACATTAGTATGTGTGAAACGCAACAGCAAAAAAACAAAAAAAAGTACAGACTTTATCCTTCCTCATTTCATTAAATGCTTGTATAGTTGTTGTTGTTCTTTCTGGTTTTCCTGGTTATCGGTCACCACAGAGGAACACTGGTCTGCTAATGATTGGCAGTAGATTTTTACAGTGCCGAGGTGCCAGCTCAATGAAGGCACGCCCTACGCATGTCTTTCGAATGCCATTTGACCATGGGGAGGACATGCAGACTCCACACAGGAGGCGCTCCAGCCAAGAATCGAATGGGAGAACCTTTTGCTGTGAGGCAACAATGTTACCGCTGCACCACTGCGGCTTAAATGCTTGTATAGTAATGCCACTTTTATAACCTGCAAGGCAGTTTCAGTGTTGTTATAAAAGTGGAATAAAATACTTAACTCTTATGATTAGTTTGAGAAATATTACTGAAAAGTAACTATGCCAGAGCTGTTTTAAGATGCACTATTTTAGTTCTAAATGTCAAAAAGGTTGTAAATGAGAAGTTGCAAAACAGCTGTTTATAAATAATTTAGGTAAAAGGCACTTGATTAAGATATTACTATTTTGCATTGGGTGCTATAAAAAAAACTTCCTGAAGTGCTTCTGTGTGTATACATGTATTCATTTCGCTGGCAGTTAAGAATAAAGATTTGCAGAACTGGGCAGTGTCCTCCTTAAAGTCAATATAAGTACAACTGATTAATGACGGGTAAATATAAATATAGGTACTGAGCAGCTTTATTGTTGCTGCAGGAAAAATGATGTATGTGAATTGCTCAGCATGCCACCTTGACACTTGCAGTTGGTAAATGAAGCTCTCTCAACTAAAGAACATTCTATTTATTTCATTCTAAAGTGTTATCAAGGGGGTCTAGTGACATTTGCACCACTACAGGCAGAATATGAGCAATGTCACTTGCATTTACATGCAAAGGAATACATGTCAGATGTTTAAACAATTGCTATTAACAAGGTCTGAAGTATAAATGCCTGCTAACCACACTGAGGTTTGGCTGTACTTTGTATTTGGAAGGTATTGTACTTAATATGAAATAATGGCTATTTAACTTTTTAACGATGTGGCTGATTTGAAGAAAGATAAAAATTAAGTTAAATTATATGTAACACAAATTAGCTTCCTCAACAAAGGACAACCACAAGACATTCTATAGTTACATCTGTAACCTAAAAAGAAAGACCCAGATGCTGAACTGGTAGTTAACGATAGCACATATACTGAGCCTGTGGACATAGCTAACCTGTTGGCCGACAGGTTCTGTGAAAACTTCACTTCCTTGTCCCCTCCACATGTACCCCATGACATCCCTACAGCCTGTCCCCTGCTTTGTATCTCTAAGGAGCAGGTCGTAAATGCACTCTCTAAGGCCAAAAACACAGCATCAATGGGACCTGATAACATCCCAAGCTGTGCATGGGTTCCAACATGAATTAGCAACACCATTGGGTACTCTTTTCAGTCATAGTCTAAGCACTGGCTTTATCCCAGCTGAATGGAAAAAGGCCATTGTTATTCCCTTGCACAAAGGTGGTGCTGCCACTGACCCCAAGAACTATAGATCTATTAGCCTGACTAGCCTTATCTACAAGGACATGGAGAAAATCATCATGGACCTTATCAACAATGATACAGGTAATCTCCAAACACTTGATCCTACTCAGTTTGGATTTGTTAAAGGGAGGTCATGCCTGTTAAACATGGTGGACTTCTTTGAGACAGTCACCAAGGCCATGGATGAGGGGAAATCTGTGTATGCAGCCTACCTGGACTAAGCCAAGGCATTTGGCACTATCCCCCACTCAGACATCATTGACAAACTCACCTAACTAGGCATCAACCCTTATATCATTAGATGGGTCACTAACTGGCTCACTGATAGGACTCATATAGTCAAAATAGGGAATCCACCACCAACAGCAGACCTGTAACCAGTGGTGTTCCACATGGATCAGTCCTGGGACCTCTACTGTTTGGAATATATTTCTCCAAAGTACAAGCAAAAACTAAAGGTCTGTGGCTGACAAAGTTTGCTGAAGACTGCAATTTGGAGTGGTCATAGAATCTCCAAATGTTGTCAACATCCTACAAGAGGGTCTTACCCCAAACAAATGATTGGTGCCAAAGTTATGGCCTTAAACTCAATTCAAAAAAATGTATTATCATTCCTTTCAGTAAAAGTGATGTTCTTGCTAACTACGATGTCAATAGCAACACCTTAAGTATGCACTCAGTGGTGAGAGAGACCTGGGCACACAGGTTGACAGCAACCTTATCTTTGACCACCATGTCTCCACAGTGGTAAGAAGGGAATTCTATATTGCTCATCTCATAAGTAAGGGCATTGCCTCCAGAAAAAAATGAAGTTATTACTTCCATGTACTCTTCCCTCATCAGGCAATAACTGAGTGCAATGCCCCTTTTGCTATATACCTTTCTAAGCACCTGTAGCAATTGGAGAAATGACAAAGGTTCCTCACAAGGAAAATTCAAGGTCTTCACCATCCGTCCTATGGGGATCATCTGAAATCACTGTGACTTTATTCTGTTTCATACAGACTACTCAGAGTTGATTTCTGCCTTGCATATAAGGCGATCTCTGACCCTGCGTTATTGGAAATGCTTCATATCCAAAAGTCAAATGGTACACAGGTTACTCGCTCTAAAGATCTTAACCTGGTATGTGAAATTAATAAAACCTACTGGAGGGACAGATTTGCCTCCTAGAGGTTACCACACCTTTGGAACAGACTTCCACTTCATGTCAAATAGGGCACCTCACTGGCCCTCTTCAAACTCAATTTGGATGATTGGATGGGTGACCATAAATTCACCTGTGTCCCTCTTGGACAGGGGCAGTAGGTGCTGATTGTGGAAATAAGGGTAAGAACTCGGCTAGGCTTGTAAGGGCCCTAGGGCCATTAGCCTAGTAACTTCCTATGATCCTATGATCCTATGTGTGATCATGTATTTTATGATTAAGACAGATAGTTAAATGATTATCTAAGTTAGCCATATAAGAAATATATATATAAGAAAGCCTAGTTGTACATTAATATAACATTTCTGGAAAATCACATACTGATACTGCTTTTTTCTGATGAGAAATAAATTATATAATAAAACTAACCATGTAAAATTCAGGCACTCGATAGCAATTTAAGGGTCCTGTGGACTTTAGTCAGAAATCTGTTCTGATATATTTTGCACAGTTTAAAATTTAGCTTTACCCAAAACGTTGCAGATGTGCATAACACATGAAACCATGTCAGTGATGCTGGGCACAGAGGTCAGTTCTTATGATGACTTTAGATGATAATGCTTCACTTCCAGAGACTAGCATGCAAGCTCTTGCATCAGGCTAAACTTCTGCAGGTTTCCTTATCAGAATGAAAGGGACCTTCAAGATGCAGAATCTTCCCATTGGATACGATCTGCTATGAGAGTGTTTTATTCAGGTCGTACCTGACTTGGGAGACTTTGTGTATTTAGTACAGTGCTGTCAGGTGGGATTGCTAGTCTCACTGCTTTTGCTTTCTTTTTATAATTCTCAGTATACGTAACTTGGGGTAGTGTAATCATTGTTTAGGCTATGGTTATATATTCTTTCCTTTTTGTTACCCTTTTTCAATTCTCACTAATCATAATAATCCTAACAAGTGGGATGGAGTAATTGAGGAAGCTGGTTTCAGATCATAGCTAGATTTTTCATTCATGTTGTACTGGTGAGCCCAAATAATGATGAAACATGTCTGTAATAAGTAGAGTATGACTTTTTGACATGAGTACATAGTCTGTGCATTCATGAGCCCATGTGCTGCAACAGTATTTATTATGGGAATTATGCATTTTTACCATTTCCTTATTATATGAATATGAAATACTGGTTCATCATAGCTTGTTATTAATTATTATTCATAAACTCCTGATGCACATATTGTTCAGCAATTTAATTCTCATCAAGAAATAAGCATATTTTGGCTTTGTGTGGCATTGTTATACATGCAGTTTCCTCAATAGTTTAACAGTTGTAGAGATTAGCAGATTTACTTGTAGATGGCTAAAGATACACAGTAGACTAGAGGCTCGATCTTAATGCAAAGGAAGTGATAGTGAAGAAGATGCACAAAAAGAAATAAAATGAGTATTTCATTGTCTATAATGTAAAAATAACTGCACACTATTATTTAAATACTTGAAGTAAATAACAAACAATAGTAATCAAAAGATAAACAACACATAGCAGAATTAAAATATGGTGGCCTGCAATGAGCATCTTCCCATAAATAAATGATGGCGTTGCAAAATTACTTTGATTTAGGCAGGATTTAGAGTAGTGCAAAATACCACTATGAAGAATTCTGATAACTATTCCCATACCTTTCAACAATAAAGATGGAATATATATTTTTTTTCAAGGGCCTGTCTGTATTCAGTCCAATAACCAGGCTGTCTTGCAGCATCTAAACAAGAAAGTGCCATGCTTTTCTGACAGTGAACTTGAGATAGTGGTATTCCTTTTTCAGCAAGTCACATTTCAGGACAAGTGAAAGTGCAGTCAGATTGTCTGGAACTCTCCTGCAGGCCTGTCATAGCACTGGGGGTTTAGACCCCATCATTTTCTTGGGCCTTCTGGAAATGGGGCACTCTAGAAATTGAACTTTTCATCACTCAGGGGAGTTCAGTCTTCACTGTACTGTATGAATCTCTGACATTACCACTGATTTCTTATCTCATCTCATAGTTTATGGAAGAAATACCAAAACTCATTCTTGCCAACTTTTTGTGTATAAGAAGGCAACTAATGTATAGCTGCAGGTGTTTAGGTCCCTGATAGTGCAAGCAAAGTTCAGATTACTTATTGAAAATGTCCTGCATAGCTAAGGCAGCAACAAACGTCACCTCAGGACCTGATTCCTGATGTCAACCCCTTCCTCTCATCTGATCTTGTGGGCATGCTCTCAGAAATTGCTGAAGATGCTAGGTAGAAAGGACAAATACATCTCAAGAACCCAGAAAGCAGGATCCTCTCATAGAAGAATGGATACTGTAAAAGTTATCCATTATTTCCAAACAAGTTCAATATGGATACTGTATGTGCAGACATTATAAATACTTTTTATTTTGTTTTCCTTGTTTCACTTAGTTAAGCAGGAAGGTGGGCTTGTCTAAGGGACCCATTTCAGCCATGACCCAGGCCAAGACCTGTTTCCTTCTGCATTAATATACATATCACATGGAACTGATCAGGATTTGAAAACTCTAGGCTTAGCATCTACTGGTGCATGAATGCTAGCAGTCGTTCTCTTTATATCATAAGTTTGCAGTGAATTTTGACAATACAATTGATGTACAGATGTGCAGATGTGCAGACTAATCTAAGATTTCTAAAAGGAAAGGGAAAAAGGTGAAGGCAGTATTCTAGAACTGGTCTTCACCAATCCTTGCAGCAGATGCACAGCTGGCAAAATTTTATTACATTCTTACTGTGATCATACATCAGTGATTGCATATTTTCATTTCAGATACAAACGCCTCCTCCAGACCTAAACGCAGGAAGCTTTATTTCACAAACAATAAATATCCTACTGCTAGAATGAAAAAAAAAAACAGATTAGTGTGAGAAATAGAAAGGGGAGCATTTAAAATAAATAACAAAGACTTGTATATACTAACAAGAAAATTCAGATATAGAAATAGCAGGGCCTTCAAGGGTACAATAAAATCAAACAAGATAAACAAGAGGAGTTTGTTATCCCTTCAAAGCAATGTCTGACAGTAGCAAAGGAAAGGACTGTAAAAATTATCCGAATTAAACACTGTTAAATCAAGTCCTTACATTTTAGTACTGAAAGTAAATAAACTGTAAAAGCAAAGTTGTTTGTACCCGAATTAATGGCTTCTGAAACTGGGAGTAAAGAGGATGTAGAAAGAGAGATTTATGCACAGAGGACTGGCACAAGTTTCTCTTAAGAGAAGGAAGAGGCACTGAAGAAAACAGAAAAAAAGAGATGACAGTGACTGTTACTATAAACATAATTGACATGAATGTTAGGAAGAGAAAATTGACTGCTATTGTTGTAATGTCCACTATTTTTTTAACTATGTATGCTTTACTGAATTTTTATAATAATATTAATAATAATAATAATAATAATAATGTAATAAACACTGAATATGAAGATTAATGATTATGAATACCGCAAATAGCAGCGGCTGACCATTATTATATAAAAATGGCATATGTGCAGTTATAGAGAAAAAAGTAAAAAGATAGGGGGGGAACAATGGCTCAAAATGAGGGATAATTTTATGAAACTCTAATTTCAGACATTATTGACTGGCTGTACTGGCAAATTAAGTGCACCTCAGACCCTGACTATTTTTCAAAGCATAGCCTCACTACACTTTTTTTTGTACAATGTATAACTGCTCATGTTCTTTTGGATTCACCTTCCTGATTTAAGACCATTCGAATTACTGTCATTTCAGTTCACTAAGGCCACACCCATTGGTTATAGCCACTTGAATTTGTACATCTCAAATGACCACTTGTGACAAACATGGCCAGAGTAAAGTATTTCAACTTTCTTTACACAAATGCATACTAGTCTGGCAAACCAAACTAATGAGTAGTTAACTTAATCATGACAGCCAATAACTGCCATTTTCATCCACAGCCAGTCCATACAGAAAGCAGTTGTAGCCCCATTGCTGACTGAACACCTCAGATATCTGACGGTGATAAAAATAAATACATAAATATAGACACAATCATTTTCCAGTGTGCATCAAATCAATATACAATAGCCCAATTATTTCATACAAATGCCCACTAGTCCTGCAAAGTTTTTTTTAAACTGAGGAAATAAAAGGATAAGTCACTTTAATCCAGTGACAGCTCCAACCTCACCCAGTAGTTATAGCTTCTTAGCTATATACACATTAATTGATTGTGAAAAAAATAATGAGGGCAAAGGCCCAGAATCAGAGACATATTTCTCTTATATACTTAGTTCCCAGATTAACATTTTTTTCATGAGCATGTATTTTCTGAAGGATATGAATTCTGAAACTTCATTATTTAGTGACCATAGTCCTCATTGATTTGCTAGAACCCACAGTTTTTACAAAGAGTATACAAAAAATATATGCAAAATCAAGGATATTCTGTGAATTCAGGCACAGCTGACATCTACGTATTTCAGCTTTGTTTCATAAACAGTAACCAGAGCTATTCTACCTTATTTCACACAAATGTAGATAATCATGCAAAGCTTGACGGTTAACTGATCAACAGACCAAAAGGTAAATTACCTTCAAAACTGATCAACAGACCAAAAGGTAAATTACCTTCAAAACTGATGAACAGACCAAAAGGTAAATTACCTTCAAAACTGATCAACAGACCAAAAGGTAAATTACCTTCAAAACTGATCAACAGACCAAAAGGTAAATTACCTTCAAAACTGATCAACAGACCAAAAGGTAAATTACCTTCAAAACTGATCAACAGACCAAAAGGTAAATTACCTTCAAAACTGATCAACAGACCAAAAGGTAAATTACCTTCAAAACTGATCAACAGACCAAAAGGTAAATTACCTTCAAAACTGATCAACAGACCAAAAGGTAAATTACCTTCATTTAGAAACTGTCCCCACCCTCATTTATTTATTTATTGTCTTTTGTTTACCAGGGTGATCCTACTGGACACTCAAGCCCTTTTTTCAGCAGAAGCCTATGGATAAAAACTCCATCAAAGTTACAAAATTACAAAATATTTACAGAGAAAAAAATCAGTTTCTTAACAGTAGAAATGGGGCTTTAGAATTAAGACAATCAAGACAGAGGTTAATAAAATTTGATTTCCGTAGGAGTGTTATACAATAATAAGCATGTTGGATTTATATATACAACTATATGCACATTTCATTTACATAGGAGTAATAAAAAGCAGTACATGGGTTATAAATGTAGCTAGGATTTGTTTACATTATTTACAAGAAAAGATAGGAGAGCTGGAAAGTTAGGCGTTGGTGATAGTCTGGAGATCTGAGAGGGACAGAGAGGAAGTTAGTGAGGGTGTGAACAAGTACAGAGCCAGGAGTAATTTAGGTGCTGTTTTAGGTTGTACTTAAAGCTAGATGCACAGTTGTCCTGTTTTACTGGGTGGCACAGTGGTGCAGCGGTTAACATTGCCGCCACACAGCAAGAGGTTCTCCAGTTCGATTCTCGGCTGGGGTGCCTTCTGTGTGGAGTTTGCATGTTCTCCCTGTGTTCGCGTGGGTTTCCTCCGGGTACTCCGGTTTCCTCCCACATTCCAAAGACATGCATCTGGAGCATTTCTCCCCGGGCCTCCAATGAAAACAGGCTCTGTGGAACCTAGTCGGACATTCCCGGTCAACAAATGTTAAATAAAATATTGGGATAGGCAAGGAGTTCTACCATCTGGTGTCATAGGATGAATATAGTGAGTCTCTGGATTTATAGGCATTCCAGCAGTTATAGCCGATTTGTCCTGCACACATCACCTGACTATGAAAAAATAATGCCCCTCAAGCTCTTAACAAAAGAATGAAGGACTAAGCCATAAAATAATGAGAGATAAATGACCAAAATTAGGGGAGGAAATTGAATATTGCTCATATATAATAAGATAGACGCCATAATGACATCATATATGGGCATACATTTTCTGAAATATATGAAGTCTGAAAAGACAAATGTTTTTCATCATTTAATGACTGCAACCCTCAATGATTTAAAAGGAAAAAGACACATATTTTATGTGGCATTGTCCAAAAATATGAGGCAGTTAGGACCATTCTATGAAATCAGGGACAGTTTCAATATTTTTTCACACAAACTGTCACCAGAGGATAAATACTTCAATGTCTTTCATTCAAATGCACACTAGTTCTATAAACCCAGACTTTGAAAAGAGCAAACAACAAGAGGGTAACTGGCTTTCGTCCATAAGTCAGTCTTATTTAGTAACTTAAGTCTTCAAGGATGTACTAGAAAACCACAAATTTTAAATCATAAGACAAAGATAGTGGCATTCTGTGAGATCAGTGACCATTTCATCTTTGTTTCATACACAAACAGTAGCCAGAAAGTAAATATTTCAACTTATTTCACACAAGTGCATTCAGACTTTAAATCATAACCTCTCAAATTCTTTGCTCCAGAATTCTGGACAAAGTCAAAAATAATGGGTGGACAAAGGCTTAAAATTAGGGACAAGTTTTAAATATTACATCAATTCGTCTTTGTATCATTGTGCATGTTCTGAACAATAA